>NW_021703768.1:107294109-107329806 GCF_005190385.1 Monodon monoceros | reverse complement strand
CAAAAAAAAAAAAAAAAAAAAAAAAAGAAAAATAGAGTTCTTTAAAAAAACTTATTGAAATAAATATTGTCTACTCAGGAGTTAGCCCTGAATAATGATAGGAAACTATCTTGCAATTTCAGTTGATTATAAACGTTATGTGAGATACTACTGTGATGTGATCGTTAGAAATATGCTATGAAGGTTGACTGTACTAGGAGAAATAGACACTTTTGTGGTAAAGGCTCATCTCTCTTACTCCACCTAGAAATGATCTGCTGTGTGGTAGGCAGAACAATGCTTCCCTCACCCAGGATGTCAACATTCTAATTCTTGGGATCTGTGAATATGTTACCTTACATGGCAAAAAGGATTTTGCCGATGTGATTAAAATCAAGGAATTTGAAATAGGGAGATTATCCTGAATTATCTCTGTGGGCTCAATTTAATTACATGAGTTCTTAAAATCTGAGACCCCTTCTTGGCTATGGTCAGAGAGAGGGAGATGAAGATGGAATAAGGGTCAGAAAAAATGTGATATTGCTGGCTTTGAAGATGAGGAGGAGACCATAAGCCAAGCAAGGTAGGCGTCTCTAGAAGTTGGAAAGACAAGAAAACGGATCCTCTCCTAGAGCCTCCAAAAGGAGCACAGCTCTGCGTACACTTTGATTTTAGCCCAGTGAGACTCACAGACTTCTGACCTAAAAAAGTTTAATAAATTTGTGTTATTTTAAGTCACAAATTTTGTGGTAGTTTGTTATAGCAGCAATAGGAAACAAATATGCTCTTATTAAATCTTAACAAATCAATATTGTGAGACCTATAAATTTTCCAATTTTTATGAGACTATTTTCCTTTCTTCTCTCCAAACATCTAATACTAGAATAGAGTTACCTCAGTATGTAAAACAAGTCTGTGGCTTATTCAGGTTTCCAATGTCCTTACACATTTAAAGTTGAGCTCACTTATTTTATCTACAAGGCTTTGAAACTTCAAAACTTCACTGTTAAAGGTAATCTAATCCTTTAATTCACATTTATGTATATTATTCACATAATTATATGTATACATTCACATATCATATTCAATAACATATGTTTAACATTCCACAAGATATAAATAACTCTCACATAAAGAAAACGACCTAGTCAAATATTATCTGAAGATCTCACCAGTCTAACCAAATTCTTTCTAAAGACAAGTATGTATGGATCATAGAAATATATCTTCACCCAAAAGAAATGTGATACAGGAAGATATTTATCTAATTCCAATGGCATTTTGTAATCTAAATATATTGATGGACTTTAAAAAACTTATTTTAACCACTCCACTGAACAACACAATCACCTACTAACCGCATCAGAGGAGGAAAGCAGCTTCTTCTGAAGGAGAGGAAAGCTTTGAAACTCATTTCATCTTCTACTACACAGAGTCTTTCTCACCCAGGTTGCTCAGTACTAAAATGTCTCCATCTCCTTGAACACTGAAAAGATGAGACCCCTTCTCCTTTTGGAAGGCTACTGCTGGACCCCAGTCAAAAGTGGGAGATGGTAGACTTAACTTTGAGTATTTGGATGAAATAACCCTTTAGCTGATTTTACCATCCTAAGCAAAACATTACATTTTACATGTATATGTTCATACCAATGATACAATATTTTTGTTGTTTTCACATTCATTTCATATTTTTACTGTTAGCAAAGAAGCTTCATTGAGCAATAGTTTTCTAATAAGCAGTAATTTTATAATAGGCACTGGGGAGTTCTAAAACAACTGTCCCCCTAATATAAGAAGACTAAATGGACCTCATTAAACAGTTTGGTCCCCAGAAATTCTGTGATTAAAAATGACTAGCCTTGTGGACATTGCTCAGAGGCTTACAAGGTTCAGACCATTTTAAGATCAGCAGGTTTCCACTATGACTGAAACATTAACTGATGCTCAGGATGACAAAATAAAGCTCCTACTTTTGTGGTTCAGAACTATAACTTATTTATTAAGAAAAAATCTTTGAGAATAGAAAAATATTCTTATGATGAAAGTGGAGCACAACTAGAGAACATAAATGTGAAAGAAATGAATCTCTTTCTAAAGGTCTCTTCTCGTGTTCTCTACACACTCGAAGAAACCGAAAGAAATTCTGCACAGAAAAGAAGAGCTTGAAGCCTTATGTTTTTCAAGAAAATATATAAACTTTTTTCAAATACTACTTGTTTGCTTGGAAGCTGAAAATTTTGTTGTTGTGGTCACTGTTATTATGCTTATTTTTTGTGACTGAGGATTTCTTAATATAGAATATTTACATATTTTATAAATTTATATTGCATATAAATGTAGAATATTTAGTAGATGCTTTTGGTGACTCATGCAGATGTGTTGGGCTGATGCACCCATTCTCCAACTGCTATTAACTGTTGGCTGCTAACAATTCACAGCTGCACTCTTCCCCTATGACTTGAGCAATCACACCCTCAGCCTCAGTTAGGGTTCCCAGTGAGGAACTACCTGACAAGGAGGTACATAAGCTGGGCCTGGTTTTCAGAGAGGATAACCCTGTTGTACCATTTATACGTCAGAGCTCCCCGCAGTCTTAGGCCAAGGCCAGGCTTCAGCTGAAACCCTATCTTTGCCCAGCTTCTTTCCCTGTCTTATTCAGCTTTGCTCACTCTTTCACAGATTTCCCTTGAGAACACTAACTCAGGAAGTGCCTGTACAAGAGTCCCTGTCTCAAGCTCTACTTCCAGGGAATCAAACCTAAAACATAAGAAGGAAGTAAAGAAATATAAAGAAAATAGAGGAAGATGGAAGGCTAGGAGATGTAGTATATGAATAAGAGTTCCATAAAGAGAGAAAGGAAAGACTAGAGGAGAAATAATAGTCAAAGAAAAAAAAGGAATTTTCCTGGGTTGAAGAGTCTCTTGACATATTTAAAGGATTCAGCAAACGATAGAAATATCCAAAATTCATCACCATCATTAAAGATTATTTGGAGGTTCTAATCACTACAGTGAAGAAAGAAAAAGCAACAACAACAATTAGAAGAAAAGAGACAAAATTATCATTATTTGCCGATCATTTGACTATAAAGCTTGAAAATCTGAAGACTCCCACTGGGAAATTATTTGAGTTCCAAAAGATGGTCAGTGACAAACTATGTACTCAATGACAAAAAAAATCAATAGCTTTTCTTTGTACTAGCAATAACTACTTAGAAAACGTACAGGGTGGCGGGGGGTGGAATTCCATTCGCAGTACAGCAAAATTTGTAAACTTCCTAGGAATAAAGTCAACATGAAATAAACTAGATCCATTTACAAAATGTACAAAGCTCTACTATAGGACATAAAACAAAGCCTATGTAAGCAAATGAAGATTCCAAAATGAGAAGACCATAAGGAAGCCGATTCTTTCCAAATTAAGATAAAAATACAATGTAAAACAAATATGAGTGCCAATCTTGGGTTGAGGGGACAGTTGATGTGGTATGTATGGAGTCTTAAGAAATTAAAAAAGCAGTTCATCTGGAAAAATAATTCATGAACCTAGCCAAGGGAAAAGAGATTATCTCTGACAAGTTATTCTCTTATTAAAGTTCTACACAAGTGAAGATATATTTTCTACACGAAGCAATTACATTTTTTTGAAGTACTGAATTCTAGAACCTAATTCCAGTTTTATTCAAGTTGCCCAGATTGCTTATGGGTAAGGGGACTAGATAATTTTTCATCCAAATTTGAGAGACTGAAAGAGGTAACTACTAATAATTATGGTGGGACAACAGGTGTTAACAGGCCTGACTTGGGAAAACCAAGATCCACAGTCATGCTATTTATGGGTTATATCTTATTAGAAAGCAGCTTAGTATCAAGAACTTTGAATGAGGATTAGGATATAGACATATTTGGGGGCCATTATTCAGCCTACCACACCGACATATGAAAAAGCAGTTGATCTCTCAACATTTGTGATTTTCTTCCAAAGTAGAAAATAGCTAAAATGGAAGATGAGAAAAGGAGGGGTAGATAAAACTTAATTCACTCTTCCGCTTTTGAGTTCCAAGATAGACCTCATATTTACTTCTAACTAAGATTGCTATATATATCACTAGATAGAATTGCAAAAACAGCACAGGTGGGACATAAACCTTCTCCAGATTCAAGTCTTCTAAGACAAAATGTTTCAATGATAAATGCTTAGAGGCTTGACTTTCCTCTATAAAACTAATGTTAACCTAGGGTATTTATCTGCTGCTTTTCCTAGGACATAACATCTATAAAGGAATAAAAAAGATCATGAGTATTGGAAATAACACCCGAGACCAGAAAAAAATGTTCTCCTGAGAAATGGAAAGTACTTCTCAAATGTTACCTTCAAATATCTTGGTTTGGTTTAAAGTCAGCATCCCTGCATTGCAATGGACCCCAGAGAATATAAACTATTCATCCAATATTGTTTAGATACTGAATGGTGGAGGTAGAAACATATCTAAATCTCTTGAATCATGTCTGTGTGGCCATTGTGTGAGAGGGAGGGAATGACACAGGAAAATGAGAGAGAGAGAGAGAGAGTTAGTTTTAGGAGTGGGAAGGCAGGGAAGCAATAGGCCAGAGACTGTATATATGAATCATAGCTGAAGTTACAAGATAATAAACTAGACCAATTGGACAGAGCCTATTCAAGCAAATTTTTAGCTACTGGATGAGGGAACAAAGTAATCCCTATGGTAAAAGAAAGAAAATAGCTGCTAAAGTTTGGCAAATATTATTTATTCCTCTTAAAACAGCATTAGATGGTATGAAAGTATATATGGATGAATAAACCATTCTTAAGACCTGGAAAGGAAAACAGCACACATTTCACCCAAATCTAACAAAAAAAAGATGCTGCTCTTTCATATTCATAGGGAAAACATTTCTCCTAATTATATGTCAGCAGCTAGGCTATTGTGGTCTTTTCCATTGAGGTTGTCTTTTCAAAAGCACACCATGCACGGGAATCCAAGTCCCAAGACAATCTCTATTCCCTGGAGATTAATGCCATGTCAGTAAAATCTCAGAGAACACAAGTTATTTGGCCCATTCATTCAGTTCTCCTGTTAATATGTGCCCCAGTAATTCCAAATACTCCCATTTTTCCCTACTTGCTTCCATTTTCCAGTCTGCCTTTGTCCATGCCCTTCTCAGTTCCTGTAACCCCTGTCCTCAATCATCTTTTCCCACCCTGGGAATTGAGATTGCCTGATTGCTAAAAGTGAGCTCAGAGATTACCCTCAGCTTTGTTTCTTTTTAGATGAGAATAGTACAGTGGTTAATAGGTAGACCCAAATGTCACACTCAGTTTGGCACCTAGATCAAATACCTCCTAGTTGTGGGCAAGTCAACCTTCCTCCAGTGCAATTCCCTCCTCTACTAAATGCAGATTAAAGCTTTAACCTACCACAGGGTTATTGTGAGGATCAAGTGAATTAATAAAGAGCACTTGAATGCTGACTGAGTGATGCAGAGTTGAGTCCTCAATAAGGGTCAGCTGGCATGTTCCCCAAGTGGAATTCATCACTGCTTCTTCAGACTCCAGTTGCACTTTTTGCTCTTCTTTACCAATCTTTCCAAGTCCAATTAGTTATTAACGTATACATTGTACCTCCATGCCAAAGTGTCTTCTCTGAGGACAGGGTAATAACCTTCCTTACTTTTTACCCTGTACAGCCCTTGCATATAATAATGGGACAACTAGCATTTATTGAGCACACTGTGCCAGAAATTATGTGAGGTTTTTATATGCATTTTCTCATTTAATCTTATACTAACCCTATATGGCAAGTAGTATTAGTCATCCTCACTTTACAGATGAAGAAACAGGTTTAGGAGATTAAGTAACCTGCTTGATGTTACATAGTTAGTAGGGATTTTCTGATCCTAAATCCCAAACTCTTAACCACTGTGTTATATAATCCCCTATTTGCTATACCATAAATGTACAGTATTGAATGATAGATTGAATGATCATAATCTTTACCATAAATATTTTTATAGTCTCTGCTTTGTGATGGGAACATTATAAATAACCACTACTCGACTTGGACAGTCATGTTTGCCAATTTTTATTATGAAGAATAAAATAAAGTATAAAGAATTTTATGATTGAGGAGTAGGATGAAATACATACATTTAGTCCATAATGCTGTAGTATAGAGCCTTGCTACTCAGAGTGGTCTATGGACCAGGAGCGTTAGCATTACCTGGAAGCCTGGAGAATGGAGAATACTCTTGGGCCCCACCTCAGATGCACTGAATCTAATCTATATTTTAATAAGTTTTCCAGCTAAATAATCATTTTTATAGAGGTCATGAAACAACAAATTCTCCACTTCTTAAGAATAAATGAAAGTTGTTTGGACTTAGGGAGATTCTTTTTTTCCAAAAATAAGTATTAAGAGATCATAAAGGGACTTCCCTAGTGGCGCAGTGGTTGAGAGTCCGCCTGCCGATGCAGGGGACACGGGTTCGTGCCCCAGTCCGGGAAGATCCCACATGCTGCGGAGTGGCTGGGCCCGTGAGCAATGGCCGCTGAGCCTGCGCGTCCGGAGCCTGTGCTCCGCAACGGGAGAGGCCACAACAGTGAGAGGCCCGCGTACCGCAAAAAAAAAAAAAAAAAAAAGAGATCATAAAGTATGATATGAATGAGTAAAAGTGTGCTTTTGAGAACTTTTTTAAAAATAAAATTTGTTGTTGTTGTTGTTGCTTTGGGTCTTCGTTGCTGCATGCGGGCTTTCTCTAGTTTAGTCATGGTGAGCAGGGCTACTCTTCATTGCAGTGCACGGACTTATTGTGGTGGCTTCTCTTGTTGCAGAGCATGGTCTCAGGGTGCGTGGGCTTCAGTAGCTGTGGCACATGGGCTCAGTAGTTGTGGCTTGCAGGCTCTAGAGTGCAGGCTCAGTAGTTGTGGTGCACGGGCTTAGTTGCTCCATGGCATATGGGATCTTCCCGGACAAGGGCTCAAACCCATGTCCCCTGCATTGGCAGGCTGATGCTTAACCACTGCACCACCAGGGAAGTCCCTTTGAGAACTTATTTTTAAATGATATACTATCATTTATTTCAGAAACCTCAAGTAGGTAAAGGGTCTTAGTTCCTGAGCATATGAAAGACTAATTAATTTTATGGTATAAGCTTCCTGAAAACAGTGACTTTGTCTCATTTAGTGCCTAGCATAAAGTAGGGACACAACACATATTTGGTGAATGAATAAATGTATGTCCTCAAGATTCTTAGGGCAATTCATGTATATCCTTCAAAGAGTAGAACTGGGGACAGGAATAACTTCTAGGGCACTACTGGCTCAAACTTTAGAGCTGTGAGTTTTCTTAAGTATCATTATATGGAAGAGATTTTTGCCACTAAGAAGGATACAAAGAGGTGAAGAGAACACTATGTTAATTCCTGAGTATGTCTTATATTAGGGACAATTATAAATTACATAACAGGAAAATAATCATCTTTTCCTGGCGACCAGGTATCAGTTCCATCTCCTCATTTTAGAAAACTCTTGAACAATAATAAGCTGTCAATTTTGTTCTTTGAATGTTATTCCAAGAGTTTTTCCTTAGGACAAGATGATTAATTCAGCACCTATTTCTGGACACCAGGGAGCACATCTCAGAATGGGCCCAATCACAAAGCCAGACCTCTTGCTCTGTCAGTATAAAGAGGACAGCTGTTTTCACTCCAGCATCTACTCATAATGATGGCCTCTTCCAGTGTGTCATATCCTCTTTCTGAGTTAAGCATCAAGGCCAGAGATACAATCCTGACAATATTATGAGAAAAGCAATAAACGTGTCCAGATGCCAAATCACAGACAGTCTAATTAGCCCCTAACTTTAGAGTTAAATAGAACATAGACACAAAAGGCATTGTCTCATTCATTACATACTGGATAACCAAGATTTTTTATTATCCTTAAAGTATTGACAATATCTGATTCTTTTACCACTTTCGCTCTTAGAAAGTTACAGAAGTTGCCA
Organism: Monodon monoceros; assembly: GCF_005190385.1. Lineage (NCBI taxonomy): Eukaryota > Metazoa > Chordata > Mammalia > Artiodactyla > Monodontidae > Monodon > Monodon monoceros. Next base: position 107,321,801 of record NW_021703768.1, on the reverse strand, counting down.
AGGTTTAACCATCTTGCCTTCACCATCAATGCTGTGAAGGAAGGAGTAATCTATTCTAGAGAGTTAGAATAAAAAACAAATTTTTTTCCATTGAGAAATTTTGAAATGCTTTTAGCTAAATAGCTGAAATAAAACCAAGAATTTCTATTAGTGTCTCACAAAGCTACCTGTATTAATGGACATATTTATGACAACAGGGAAATTTATTTTTAATACAACTTGATTATTTTGTAAGGAAGATAATGCTAATATTTTTGGTTAGTTTTATTATCATAACAAAAGTGAAATGTATAAGAAAAAGAAAAGTTACCCTGTAAGAATTTAATGCCAGTAAAGCACTTCAACAGGGGCACTGTTCTTCACAGACCTTCTTTGCAGTGTCCTGACAGTGCTGTCTCTGAAAGCCATCTGCTTACCTCTCAGATAACTCCCCTGGGTAAACCCAGGGCAGTAATTCCTATGACAAGGAAAATTGAAAATATCCACAGAGGAATGAAGCAGTATTTCAATCTACCAAGCAAAGTAATTCCAAAGGGTTGATGGATTAGAGGTCAAAAATGTCAAGTGCTCCAAAAATTAAATAGTTCACTCATAAATCATTCAACTCAGGCAACAGCAAAAATAATAGAGCTTGTCCTAACAATCACCAGAAAGAAAGAACACATTCCAGCCACAGTGACAACATTATTTTTCCCTCTAATCTCTAACAGCAGCATGTTTGGGAGCATAGGCAGGACAAAGAATAGAAATATCCATCTTAAGGGGCGGAACTCTGACATATTCCCAAAGAATAATCAAAAAGAACAGCTCATGCATAGAGAAAAACAAACCAAAACCACAACACCAGAACTGTGTCTTTCAACAGAGAGATCCCTGAGATACCTATAAAATACATAAGCACTGAGCATGGCAGTCACCTTTGGCTGAACTAGAGAAAGGAATTGCAAGGGCAGGGGGGTGAGACAGGTCTGCTCTTCCCCTGATGGAAGCAACAAGGAAACAAAAGATGTTAAACAGGTTCAAGGTAAATAGATGGATGTCAGCTTAATCTTACAGGTATGACTCAGTGTGTACACATACCAAAAGCTGTCTGAGGTTACTTACCCAAAAGTGCAAAAAGTCTCAGAAATGACCTTTGTCTACTCTTTTTTTAAACAAGTGTTTTGATTGAAATATAACATGTTTTTTATATAGATAGGTAGATTTAGATACATAGACAGGTATAGATATATAGATATGTGTATAACATGTTATACTTCTAAGTAATATATACTTACTGGTATATATAAAATTTATACTTATAAAATTTTGTATTTGCATGTGTATGTCTATATTTGTTTTGTTTCGTTTTTTGTTTTCTCCACAAATGAAAGCATACTTTATATATACACAGCTTCTGTTCTGAACCTGGTCTCTTTCTGGTTAAACTATATTTGAGATATTTCTTTGGTAGCACATAAACATCTGCTTCACTTTTAAGCGACAAGATAATATGTTGATCGGATGTCCCTTCATTTGTTCAACTTGCCATTAACACTGAAATATTTCATTCTTTACAAATACATCATTTTGTTCTTTGAAAAGAGTTTAATCCACTACCAAAACTGTATAAGGAGGTTTTGTTTATTCTCACTGTCATCCACACTATATTTGATCTTTGGTGAATCTAATAGTAGAATGGCATTTCATTTCTTAATTTTTATTTTCAAAACTATGAATAATATTAACATCCATTTATATTTTTTAACAGCCATTTGTATTTCTTTAAATGTGAATTTGAAGTTTTATCTTTCATTGATTTGTTGAAACCCATTGTCAACAACAAATTGGCACTTGCCTCTGGCAGTTGCCAGCTGCCTCTGCAAGGATCGAATCATGTGCTGCGGCAGCCGCTGACTTTCAACACCCCCTGAAAGGAGTTCAGGGCGGAGAGCAGAAAGGAGGCGCTCTGTGCCCTGGGCAAAACTGGCAGAACTTGTCTTCAGATAGATATTTTCAGGAGCCAATCTCCTCATATCTAGAAAAGCACTAAAATCCTTCACGGTGAAGACTACTCCTCGTGACCAGCAGAAACCTTCTGCAAAAAAAACATGTGCTTGATTGTATGTACTCCCCCATCACCAAAATCACATATATACTGACCTTCCCTCCTACCTCTTTGGAGCAGTTTCTCAGAGCTATCTGAGATGCTGTCTCCCGGGCTGCAGTCCTCATTTTGCCCCAAATAAAACTCAACTCGCAACTCTCACGTTGTGTTTTTTTTTTTTTTAAGTCGACACCATTATATTCCATATTTCATCAAATCTAAGACATCACTATTTGTAACAAGGGAAAAAAATTCCCTGCTCATTACACTAAGAAACAGTGCTTTTTTTATCACTTATAATTTTTAATTTAAACATATTAAAACAATCCTTTTACACTTAAGTAGACAGATGTTTTGGTCATGTTTCACTCTAGCAAATATAGACAGGAAATAAAGCAAAAATATATTTCTCCATTTCAATGTCTGACTCTTCAGAATCAATTTGCAACCCTGAGTCTTCCATGTCCATGGTTTTCTTCACAAGAGTGTCTTCTGTGCAGTCAAGAGAACTGGTATTGAAGCATTTCTTAAAAGCAGTCCCTACAAGATCTAAAAGCCACCAGGCCTGGGCTCTGAAACTGACACTGCCATTAAGTAAAGCTAGCCTGCTCTAGACTCCAACTGCAGAAATGCTGCTAACTAGTCTGATATCCCCCCTCCCCTCCCTCTCACAGCCATCGGTTTTTTACAGTGATGCCATTTTAGGAAGCTTCCCAACGTTGCCACTCTAGAGATACTGAAACATCAGGAAGATGTGGATTACAGTTAACAAAATCCTCAGTAATAATACAAGACTTTGCAGTAGGAGTTGTAAATACCTTTTCTCAGCTGGGCACTTTGACTATTTTGATCAGTGAGAACATTTACATTTTCATGTGGTCAAATGTATCATTTTTTTTTTCTTTATGGAGTATTAACTTTGTGTTTGGACCTTCCCTACACTATTATTATAGAAAAAGTTGCCCATATCTTCCAAGACACAGCTCTGTTTTGTTTTTTTAACTGTTCAGTTTGTGATCTAATAGGAGACGGAGTGTGTGTGCATTATGTGTACAGTACAATAGAATTGTTGTACTGAATAGAATTCTAGCTTTCTTTTCCCAAATAACAACCCAGGTTTCCCACCATCACCATATACTAAATTTCCATATCTGTGTTGGTTTACTTTATAGTTTGTCTGTTTTATACATTGTTTCCATATCTGTGTTGGTTTACTTTATAGTTTGTTCTATACATTGATCTATCTATATTCTCATAAAGTGCAACAAAACTGTCATATAGTAAAACTATGAAATATTATAAATCTTGCAAGGCTACTAGATTTTCAATACTCCTAAAGTTTTCTTCATTTTTACTTAAGTGCTTATTTCTCTGAGTTTTCTAATCAGTTTAAGTTTCAAAAAAACAGTCTTATTTTTATTGTCACAGTACCAAGCTTACATGAATTAGAGCACTGCAGTCTCTAGAACACCAATTTACTAAGAGTAATGAACTGATTCTATTTATTCAAATCTCATTCTATGTTTTAAATTTTTCAATTAAGTAAGCCCTGTTAACTTATATTGCTAAATTTCTATTTTACTTTTTTTTTTTTTTTGCGGTATGTGGGCCTCTCACTGTTGTGGCCTCTCCCGTTGCGGAGCACAGGCTCCAGACACGCAGGCTCAGCGGCCATGGCTCACGGGCCCAGCCGCTCCGCGGCATGTGGGATCTTCCCGGACAGGGGCATGAACCCGTGTCCCCAGCATCAGCAGGCGGACTCTCAACCACTGCGCCACCAGGGAAGCCCAGTATTTTACTTTTTTATTGCTGTCGTGAACAGGTTTTATCTAATATAGTTTCTAACTAGCTATAATTAATAAGGAAGCAATTGATTTTGTAACCAGGCTGATTACTACAAATTTTCTTTTTAGTTCCAGTACTATTTTTAGTTTATTATTGAGTTTTCCAAGAATACAATCACATTTTCTATCAAAATATTTTCCCTCAACTTTACAGTCTTTAAAACTGTTTGTAAAATTTTTGAATATCATTTACTGATATGTCCACAATAATATTACAAAATACTAAAAGTAAAAGGCACTTTGATGGAAAAGTTTCAAATAGTTCAGCCTTGAGCATGATATTGGAATTTGATCAGAGATGCAATTTCTACCAAATTAAGGAAGTATCCATCTCTAATCAAGGTATAAAATTACACACAATGTATGACAATATCTACTAATTTCATGGCCTATGCATGTCCCCAGATTTCCATGTTCCAAGTAAGGGTCTCTTGACTAGGTCCTTCAAATCCTGAACGTCATTGTGTCCAAGATACATCAAAATATACAGGGTTCTCAGCATGTTACTTCATTTGGTCAAAATTTTACACTGCTAGGCTACTACCGTTAACAATTAGTAGATCGGGTGTTGGCTGTCTACTAGTGTCATTGAAGATGCAGACTTTTTTTTTTGCATCATTTTAATTAGTGTTAGAAATGGAGTAAACTAGAAACACCTTAACTTTACCATGTTCAACTGGAAGTATTTCACTATGTGTTTACTAAAATAATTTATAAGTCTGATTCTTTTTACTTGATGGAATTCACAAATTTTTGAAATATTCAGTGGGGGAAAAAAAGCTTTTATCAACTTTTTCACCTTCCTCTACCAGAAAAAAACTTAGAAGTCTTTTAAATGTTTAATTTTCATCTCTTGTTAAGGTGTCATAACTTCCTGTCATTATGGCCAAATGAATGGAATGCCATACAAAGACACATAGATTACAGACAGTTTATCGTTAAAAATGATATTTAATGCCACACCAAGCTTGAAACCAAGAAAATATCTAGGTGCCAGAAATAAAGAGGGAATTCAAAGTCAAAAAGGTAATTGGAACTAACACGACATTGTTCATAGGAATACTGGGATACCTACTGTGAACTTAAAGGAAATTGGGCCTCATGCCAGTGTGGGAAATGTGGCTGGAACTGATCCACCTTCATAAAAGTGTTTATCACCAGGTGTTATGTTATCTGTAGTACAGGGACTGAAAACTCAGCCCACAAGCCTAGAAGTTTTGCAAACATTGTGACAAGAAGTTAGATGGGATTTCTATTGCCCCAGAGTTGACAACTTGGTCACAGGTGAAAACACAGGTCCTAAGCATCACTTCTTCTAAAAAGAACCATCAGTGTCTGGGGCTGGAAACCTCCCCTGTGGGCTTCATAAAAGTTTCCAAAACTGGCACGACTGTAATTAACCATCACCCAAAACCAAACATAGGTAAAACACAAGCAGAGCAATTCTTGGTGTTTGGGTTGAAGTCTTCAGTATTGTGGGGGAGTAGAATATCCCCAATGAAAGGCATTACTTCCTGTTCACATATGGAGAGTATAATCTTACCAATATCTTCATTTTTCATAGTGAAGAGTAAATATAGATAAGTCCAATGGGTAAAACAAGAAATAGGAAATATTGGAAAGCAAGAAAGATATCAAAGACTAATCAGTGATTTTAAAGTGACATAGAAATGAACTCACGGGGGCTTCTGTTAAGCAAGGAAAAATTTGAGCATCTAATGAATAATGCATGCTACTGAATGCACACTGAATATATTAAAAACCCTTCAGTTTATGATGACAACCCCCCCAAACTAAATGTTAATTCAACATCATTGGGAGGAGATCCATCAAGATGGTGGAGTAGGGCTTCGCTGGTGGTGCAGTGGTTGAGAATCTGCCTGCCAATGCAGGGGACACGGGTTCGAGCCCTGGTCTGGGAAGATCCCACATGCCGCGGAGCAACTGGGCCCGTAAGCCACAGCTACTGAGCCTTCGCATCTGGAGCCTGTGCTCCACAACGGGAGAGGCTGCGACAGTGAGAGGCCCGCGCACCGCGATGAAGAGTGGCCCCCGCTCGCTGCAACTAGGGAAAGCCCTCGCACAGAAAAGAAGACCCAACATAGCCAAAAATAAATTAATTAATTAATTTAAAAAAAGAAGATGGTGGAGTAAGAGGATGTGGAACACATCACCTCCCACGAACACATCAAAAATACATCTACATGTAGAACAATTCTCACTGAAAACTAACTGGAAACGGACAGAAGGACTCCTGTGCAACCAAGGCTGTAAGAAAGATACACACGTAAGCTGGTAGGAAAGGAAGAAACGTGATTGTGTTAGGACACACTCTGGGAGAAGACTCAGAGGAAAAGGGAGAATACACGGGCATAGACCTGCCCTGGGGAGTGAGCAGTGAGAGCCACAGATTGGGTGCTCTAGTCCTGGGGTCCTACACAGGGAAGATGAGCCCCCTTGGGTGGTTGAAGGACTGCTGGGACTAACAGAAGGGCTGTGATAAGCCTGGATTCCACTCATGACGAGTGTGCACTCTGACTAGCCCTCCAGGCAGGGCAGAGAGAGGTCTGCTCTAGCAGCTGCCAGGTGGCCCTCACCCAGCCCAAGTTGAGTGAACACTCTGGCCCTGTTTACTCCACATCATAGCACAGCACTGGTTCTGCGATGGCCACAAGCGAAGAGAAGACTTGACCCTGGGGTGCAGAGGCAAACCAGTCCCAGGGCAGAGCCTGGGGTGTGGACGTAGCAGGCATTGCTGGCACTTACACAAGTAGCACGTTAGAAGTAGCCCAGATCGCTAATGGTGGCCACTCCACCACAGCTCACCTCCCAATACATACCAAGAGTCCACACATGCCCTACTAGCTCTGCAGGGTGGCTCCATAACATGGTGTTGGAGGCTGGGGACAGTGATCGGCTATTAGGGACAAAGGGAATTGCACCCAAAGTTGCATCTGAGTAGAGTGAGGGAAACAAATAGGAGCTCTTGCAGAGGCAGCTCCTCAAGAGACAGCTCAGACCTCTGTTTGTGGCTGTCAGGAGCCAAGAGCCTGCATGGGCCCCACTTGCTTCATCAATCCTCTGCTCTGGGGGACGGGTCCCAGTGCAGAGAAAGAGGAAAATACACTTTTAAAAGGAACAGAGCCAGTTTGGGCTTAGAGCTTCTGCTCCGGCAACTTGGCATCAGACCCCATGTCGACAGGGGAGGAACAGAGCCACTGAGAAGAGGGGAATTCCTGCCTCATAACAAGATCCAGCTATAGCCCCTCCATCTCCAGCCCCACCAAGTACCAAGGTGAGAGTTGACAGTACACTCTCAGGAAAGACATGACTTGTGTCCATGTCAATCCAGCTCTTGCATCAAAGGTGTTGGGCACATGCAGTCTGTATAGGAATGCCCCCGCCTAAGAACACCCCTTCAAGACTGATATGTAAATGTTTCACCTAAATTCATAGAGGCAGAGAAGTTTAAGCACAATGAAGAGGAAGAGGAGCTGCTCTTAATTGAAATAGCAAGAGAAACCCCTGAAAAAATAAATAATGAAATAATCAAGTTACCAGATAAAGAATTCAAAGCCTTGATAATAAAAATGTTAACTAAAAAAGAGAAAAACAAATACCATATGATATCACTTACCTGTGGAATCTAAAGTATGACACGAACCTATCTATGAATCAGAAACAATCAGGAACACAGAGAATAGATTGATGGGTTTTGGTGGGGCGGGTGAGTAGTGGAGGGAAGGTTTGGGAGTTTGGAATTAGCAGGTGCAATCTGGTATATATAGAATGGATAAACAACAAGGTCCTACTATATAGCACAGGGAACTATATTCAGTATCCCGTGACAAACGATAATGGAAAGGAATATGAAAAAGAATGTATATATATGTATAACCAAATCACTTTACTGTATAGCAGTAATTAACACAATGTTGCAATTCAACTATACTTCAATAAAAGATAAATTTAAAAAATAAGAGTAAAATAAAGTCATCTGATATATAAAAATATGTTAACTAAATTAGAAAAAAGAATAGAGCTACATAGTGATAATTTTAACAAGCAACTAGAAAATGTTTTTAAAAGACCCAATTAGAAATGAAGAATTTTTATAAAGCAGAAACTAACACACCATTGTAAAGCAATTATACCCCAATAAAGATGTTAAAAAAATAAAAATTAAAAAAAGAAATGAATTTAATAACTGAAAGAAAAAAGAGACTAGAAGGAATGAACAGCAGATTAAGTGATACAGAAGAATGCCTAAGTTATCTAGAAGATAGAATAATGGAAATTATTCAAGCCAAAAAAAAAATCAAATTTTGAAAGACACATTAAAGGGTCTTCTCTGAGTACAAAAGAAATTAAGAATCTAAGGAAAGAGAAAATGCCACTAGGAAATGCCAATATTTAATAGGGACTGAGGATCAACCACTTAAATAAGCCAGTATGAAAATTAAAAGACAAAAATTGTAAAGCACTGTAACTACAATAAACAGGTAAGGGATAAGCATGAACATGTAAAATATGACATTAAACACACAAAATGTGGGAGAGAGGAGTAAAAAATGTTGATCTTTTAGAAGGTGTTTGAACTTAAATGACTACAAGTTTAAAGCAAGTAAACATAGTTATAAGTCAACATATATAAATCCCATGGTAACCACAAATCAAAAACCTATAATAGATACACAAAAACTATAAAAGAAAGGGACACAAGCATACTACTAAAGAAAACCATCAAACCACAGGGAAGAAACAAAAAGAAGAAATGAACAGAGAAGAACTACAAAAACAACTAGAAAACAAGTAATTAAATGGCAATAAATACATACCTATTAATAATTACTTTAAATGTCAATGGAATAAATGCTCCAATCAAAAGATATAGGGTGGCTGACTAGTAAAAAAACAAAAAAAACAAAAAAAAAACAAGACCCTTGCATATGCTGCCTACAAGAGACCCACTTCAGAGCTAAACACACCCACAGGCCAAAAGTGAAGGAATGGAAAAAGATATTTCATGCAAACAAATGACAAGAAAGCAGGGGTAGCCATACTCATATCAGACAAAACAGACTTGAAAACAAAGGTTATAACAAAAATCAAAGAAAGACATTATATAATGATAAAGGGATCAATACAAGAAGAGGATGTTACACCCCTAAACATATACACACCCAATACTGGAGCATCTAACTGTATAAAGCAAATACGAAAAGACATAAAGGGAGAAACTGACAATAATACAATAATAGTAGGGGACTTTTAACACCCCACTTACATAAATGGACAGATCACCCAGCTAGAATACAAAATCAGCCTCCTAGCTTAACCTTCAAAACTCTAACATGAATTTTAAAGTCAAATAAAAAATTATCACAATAAAACCTAAGACCTAGGATGAATTTTATTTCTGATTATATAATGGGCTAGTTGCCTGAATCAAAAATACTCCTTAATATAATTTTTAAAATATTTTCCTTGATGCATCAAGGAGTAATCATGAGAGTAACAAATTTTCTAGGAAAAAGAAGAAAGGATGGAAGGAAGGGATGGATGGAGGGAAGACTCTAGGGATGTAAGTAGAGAATGTCATCCTTAGGGTATCTGATTCTGAAAGGGAATATAATAGTATGCTCTTCCCCAATGAATTTAAGCACCAAGGATTATATCATACTATAGGGGTCCTCTGAAAATTTTATTACTGCCTCAGGAATTGCAAAGAAATTTGATTCTTCAAACCTGGGTAAAAAGTTCAAATAGGGAGATACCACCATTAATAATTTGCAACAAAAAACTGTTTTAAAGCCTAAATTGAAATAATTCTCATTGGGAGAACTTCAGTAAGAATTTCATTCAGAGTGATTCTGAACCATTGCTGTCACTGGGCATTGGGAAGAGCAAATGAAACTTCTCTTTGGAGAAGACATTTCCTTCCAAGTTCACAAAGATGGTTCAAAAATAAAATTCTAAGGAAAATAAGCATCACACCAAAAATGACTAAACTCTCAAGAGCACCATGAAAAAGATACAGTAATCAACAGAACAATAAACATGGCCCAGATATTCAAAATGTAAAATAACTATAATTAATATACTAATAACTTCAGAAGCAAAGGTGGACAACATACATGAACAGGCGGAGAATTTTAGCAGAGAAATAGAAAATAGTAAAAAGAAAACAAAACAAAAAAAACCACGCATATGGATGGAAATAAAACACATGTTAACAGAGATCAAGAATGACTTTACCAGGGACATCAGTAGACTGGGTACACCTGAGGAAATATTAGTGAATTTGATAAATTAATACAAATTATCCAAACTGAAACTGTAAGAAAAGAGTATGTAGGGGAAAAATACAGAGCCATAGCATCTAAGATTTGCGATAAAGTATCAAATCATTTAATACACATGTAGTTGAAGACCCAGAGGGAGAACAGAAGAAACATTTGACAGGAAAAGACTGAGGATTTTATTTAAAAAGTTGTCAACCACAGGTCCATAAATCTTTGAGCATAAAATATTTTAAAAATCATATTCAATCTGCTAAAATCCAGACATAAAAACAAAACCTTGCAGTCAAAGGGAGAAAAAAAGAAAAGTTCTCATGAAGGAATAAAGGTAAGAACTATAGCAGGCTTCTCATCAGAAACTAGGCATGCCTAAAAACTTAACTCAGTGATCTAGACACAGCAAAAATGTCTTTTCAAAAACTGAGGGAGTGGGACTTCCCTGGCCGTCTAGTGGTTAAGACTTCACCTTCCAATGCAGGGGGTGAGGGAGCTAAGATCTCACATACCTCGCAGCCAAAAAACTAAAATATAAAACAGAAGCAGTACTGTAACAAATTCAATAAAGACTTTAAAAATGGTCCACATCAAAAAAATCTTAAAAAAAAAAAAAAAACTAAGGAAGAAATAGACTTAGAAAAAAAAATCCATTACCAGTAAAACTGCGTCATAGGAAATGTCAAAACAAGTTCAAGCAAAATGAACATGATACCAGAAAGAAGCTTGATCTCTGAAAATGGTTAAAATGAAGATAAATGTAAAATACTTTTCTTCTTATGTTTAACTGCTCTATAAGGTAATGTATTATCTTAAGCAAAAAATGGTAGCAATGTACTGTGGTTTGATGTGTGTGGAAAAGAGTAACATGTAGTAGCAAGATAACACAAAAAGTGGAGGGAGAAATTTGAAATATATTGTTGCAAAGTTATCACACTACATGGAAGTGTAACAATATTATTTGAAGGTAGAATAGTTATCTAAAGATGTATATGGCAAACCCTAGGGAGCCCATTTTTTTTTAAATGAGAAAGAGGCATAAATTATAAGCCAAGAGAGGAGGTAAAGTGGAAGCAAAAAAATTCAACTAATAAAACACAGGCAGAGAAAAAGAAGATAGAAGAAATGATGAAACAAGTATAAATTATTTAGAAACATGGTAGCTTTTAACCATATAAAAATTACATTAGGGCTTCCCTGGTGGCGCAGTGACTGAGAGTCTGCCTGCCGATGCAGGGGACACAGGTTCGTGCCCCGGTCCGGGAGGATCCCACATGCCGCAGAGTGGCTGGGCCCATGAGCCATGGCCGCTGAGCCTGCACGTCCGGAGCCTGTGCTCCGCAATGGGAGAGGCCACAACAGTGAGAGGCCCACATACCGACAAAAAAAAAAAAAAAAAAAATTACATTAAATGTAAATGGTTCAAATACATCAATTAGAAGACAGAAATCCCTGGATTAGATTTTTAAATGACTCAAATATATACATGCTTTCTGTAAGAAATGCCCATGAAGTATACAAAAATACAGTAAAAGACAGTGGAAAATAAATATTGTGCGAACACTAATCAAAAGACAACTGGTTTGGTTATATTTATATCAAAGAGTGTAGATTTTAGAACAAGGAATATTACCAAGGATAAAGAGGTACATTACATAGTGACAAAAGGATTCATTCACCAAAAATTCATAGCAATTCTAAAAATGTACACATCTAACAAAAGAGTTTCAAAATAGATGAAACAACTATACTCCAATAAAAATTTTTAAAAAATACATGAAACAAAAACTTAAAGAATTGAAAAGGCAAATAGAGAAATTCACGACTGGAGCTAGAGATTTCAATACTCCTCTCAGTAACTGACAAAACAAGAGCAAGTCACTAAGGATATATAAGGCATGCAGAATAATACCAGCCAATTTCATGTAAGTGACATTTGTAAAACAATTCATCAAATACTAGAACACACATTATTTTTATGTACACATGTCTCTAGGGAGGGTAAGATCAAAGCTATATTAATCCTGAGATATATCCAGAGTTCTCTGTCTTTAGGGAGACACTATCTTTAGTTTCCATGGCATGTTTCTTGTTGAAAAATGCCCTTTACTCAGAGGCTTGAACTTTGCAGGAATGTAAATAAAGGACCTTCCCTGGTGGCACAGTGGTTAAGAATCCACTTGCCAATGCAGGGGACACGGGTTTGATCTCTGGTCCAGGAAGATCCCACATGCTGCAGAGCAACTAAGCCTGTGCACCACAACTACTGAGCCTGCGCTCTAGAGCCCACAAGCCATAACTACTGAGCCCACGTGCCCCAACTACTGAAGCCCGTGCTCGGCAACAAGAGAATCCACTGCAATGAGAAGCCTGTGCACTGCAACGAAGAGTAGCCCCCGCTTGCTGCAACTAGAGAAAGCCCGCACGCAGCAACAACGACCCAACACAGCCAAAAATAAAATTTTAAAAAAAGAAAAGAAATATGGGGAAAATTGTTTCCTCATTACAAGAAGCTATGAGGTTTTTCAAAGAATTTAAGTCATAGAATTTGTGTTCTACAATTATAATGCAATTAAACTAGAGACCATTAACAAACCATTAAGCCACAGGTTAAAGAGGAAGTCAAGTGAAACTGGAAAACATTTTCAGTTGAAAGAAAATGAAAACACGGAGCACTGAAAGTGATAAGATGAAGCTAAAACAGTGCTTAAAATTTATAGCGTTAAGTGTTTATATTGAAAATGAAAAATGTCTCAAATAAATTAAGTTTTGACCTTAAGGATCTAAAAAAGGAAGAACAAATTAAACTCTAAGCAAGCAGAAAAGAAAATAAAGAACAATAATCAATGAAATTGTAAATCAAAAAAAGAGAAAAAAATCAAGGAAACCAGAAGTTGAATCTTTGTAGAGATTATTAAAATTGATAAACTTGACACACTGATCAAGTCACATGAGAGAAGACACAAAATACCAATATGAGGAATAAAAGGAGTTTTATGACTCTGAAAGATATTAAAAGGATATTAAGACAGTATTATCATCAATTTTTGTTCATAAATTCAACTTAATGAAATATATAAATCCCTGGACAGAGACAACCTATACCAAAGCTTATTCAAGAAGAAATAAATCGTCTATATAGTCCTATATCAACCAAAGGAATTAAATTCCCAGCAATCTCAAAACTTAGATTGTTCAACTGATGAATTCTACCAAACCACTAAAGAATAATACCAATTTTATACCAACTCTTCAAGAAATTAGAAACACTTTAAAATGCATTTTATGAAACAAAACCAGTAAAAGAAGAATGAAATTTAAGATACTTTATGAACATAACTGCGAAAGAAAATCCTTAACATAATATTAGCAAATTTAATCCACCAAAATATAAAAAGAATGATGTCTCCTAATCAAGTGGATTTTATCCTGGGACTATTAGACTGGTTTAATATTTAAAGTTCAGCCAAAAGAATTCATTATATCATCATCCTAAAGAAAAACTACATGCTCAGCTCAATAGATAAAGAAAAAGCATTGCTAAAATTCAACATCCATTCATTATAAAAACTCAGCAAATTAAGAACAGAAGGAAACTTGCTTAATCTGCTAAAGAACATCTGCCAAACCCCTATGTTTAACATGATATTTCATGATGAAAGACTGAATACTTTCTCCCTAGTATCATAAATAAGGTAAAGATATCCTTTTTCATTATTTCTGTTCAATATGCTAGCCAGTGCAATGAGGCAAGAAAAAGAAATTAAAAGCATTCAGTTTGTGCAATAAGGGATGAAGCCATTTTTATTCACTGATTATGATTCTTTATGTAGAAAACCTCAAAGGATGTATAGAAATAATATTATAATTGAGTTTATTAAGGTTTTGAAATATAACATCAATGTATCTAAATAAATGAATGAATAAACAAATGAATAAATGTATTACTATATACTAGTCATAGAATACTTAAAACTGAAATTAAAAAAAAAAAGAAAACAGTACCGTCCCCAGTTACACCAAGACACATAAAATCTTTAGGTACAAATTGAAAACATATAAGAAAAAGGAATTAAATAAATGGAGAGCTATACCATGTTTATGAATTAGAAAACTCGCCATTTAAGATGTCGACTCTCCTTAAATTAATCTGCAGGTTCAATACATCCCAATCAAAATCCCAGCAAGAATTTTTTTAAAACATTGACATACTTATTCTAAAATCTATCTGAAAAGTCAAAAGAACTAGAATATCTAAAACAATGCTGAAAAATTGGAAGACTCACATTACTTCATTTTAACACTTAATATAAAACTTTAGTAATCATGACAGCATGCTATTGATAGAGGATAAACACACAGAGCAAACGAACAGAATGCAATGCCCAGAAACAAATCCACGAAGAAAGAGGACATGAATCTTACCTCACACTACATAGAAAAAGGACCTAAACATAAAACCTAAGTTAAATTAACTGAAATTATAAAATGCCATTTATCATAACATCAAAACATACGACGTGTAAGAGAGTAGACTTAAAATAATATGCAAGAACTGTACAAATTAAGCTACAAATATTGTACAGATATTAAAGATGATCTAAGTAATTGGAGAGGTGTATCATGTTCACAGTTTGGAACACTTACTACAATTAAGACATCATTTCTATTCAATTTGGTCTATAAATTTGACAAAATTTGCAAATGCCAGCATACTTATTCACATAAAAAGCTGATTCTTAAATTTATAAGGAAATGCAAAAGATTTAAAATAGCCTACACAGATTTTTTAAAGGAAGAATAAAGTTGTGGGAATTATAATATCTAATTTCAAAACTTAAAATAATGCTATAGTAATCAAGACTGCAGGAGGATAGTTACACAGATCAATTGAACAAAATAGGAAGTTTGGACAAGTACCCACATACATATGGTCAATTGATTTTCCATTATGTTTTCAAGATACATCAATGTATTAAGGAAAATATTCCCAGCAAATGATATTGGAACAACCACATACTTTTATGTAGAAAAAATAGTAAAACTTTCTCTTACCCCAAAACATACATGAAAATTAACTTTTAATGTATTATAGATTTATCATAAAAGATAAAACTCCTCAAGGAATACATAGGAGAAAGTCTTCACAAACTTGGAGTAGGTAAAGTTTGTTTAGATGGGAAACCAAAAGCATGAGTCATGAAAGACAATTTTGCTCTTCTAAAGTTACTGTAAGAAAATGAAATGATAAAACACAGACTAGAAGAAAATATTTCAATGCAAATTGCTGTATACAAATTATACCTCAGAAAAAAATTTCTAAATGTAAATAAACATTGACAATTTAAAGCAACAATCATAGTAAAGTCTTGCTGAGTTATTAAAACACAGCAAGAAATGCACAAGCAAAAAATGTACAGCAAACTGAGTTCTTAAATAGGTAAAAAAATGAATGAAGTCAACCTTTTCTAAGATTCTTGTATCGTCTACAAGGGAATTTTAAAAGCTGACTTTAGGACTTCCCTGGTGGCACAGTGGTTAAGAGTCTGCCTGCCAATGTGGGGGACACGGGTTCGATCCCTGGTCCGGGAAGATCCCACATGCTGTGCAGCAACTGAGCCCGCGTGCCACAACTACTGAAGCCTGCGCGCCTAGAGCCTGTGCTCCGCAACGAGAAGCCACTGCAATGAGAAGGCCCCGCTCTCTACAACTAGACAAAGCCCACGTGCAGCAACAAAGACCCAATGCAGCCAAAAATAATTTAAAAAAAATTTTTTAATAAAAACTGACTTTAGGTTTTGATATAGTTTAAGATAGAAGAGTAACCTCATATTATAGAAGCAGAGTTTCTAACTTCCAAATTAGCAGTATTAAAAAAATTGATAAAAACATTTAATCATCCCCAAAGCAAAGATAAACCTACAACATGCAGGACAAACAGTATGAAATAAATCTAAGATTGTCACACTCAATTTTTCAAAAGTTAATTTTAGTATACTTGTAAGAAGACACATCTAAACATAAGTGTGAAAGTAACATGATAGAGTAAGTTTTACCACATGGTCACCAAAAGATAGTCATCATATTAGTATCAGACAAAGTAAACATCAAGTAGAAAATCAGATAAAGGTGATCACTTCACAGTAAAAGAGATTCTATTCCCCAGGAAGATATCAATTCTAAATTTTAAATCTGGATGAACCTAAAAACATATCACAATGTATGAAAACCTAGTGAAAGGGAAGTAGGATTTATGTTCTTACCAAATTGGCCAGGGTTCAGTGTTGCAAAATAGATTATCTTTTTCTCCTGAAAAATGCCAGCTACATTCTAGCAGAATCCATTCTCTGATTTAAAGATTTTCCCTATTCACACAATGAGTAAAGCATCTTGTGGCCACTTGGTCCCAATAACCACTCACCCTCCTTTTCATAAAAGTTCTACAGATGGAAAGTATACAGTGTGGGTATGTTTCGCTCCATTCATTATTCCTACCAGCTCTGTTAGCACAGCACATTCCTGAACTAAATCCCTCTTTAACTGATGTTGCAGAAAAACTGTGACATAAAATGATCAATGTTGTGCTGCTGAAGTCTGAAGATGAAAAATGAAAGTTGAAATGTTTATTTTGGATTCAATAGTGAATATACTGAAAAAGATTTAGAATGTTGATAAAAATATTTTTTCTTCTCTCAACTCCCATTTTTTTTTTAAACAGGCTGATCCTCTCCTATAAAAACACATGATCTGCCAGAGTCCATATCATGTGTCAATTATAAAACAAAGAAACTTGCTGATTGATGTTTGGGTGGTAGATAATCTTTAAATGACATCTCTGCTAGTGGTGACATAAACCTGTAAATCTTTGAAAGTTTTGGGTTTTTTTTTTGTTTTCTATGGTTATAATTTTTAAAAAGAAGTTATTAAAAATGCATTCAGCATGACTATATAAGTTTAATTCCATCAATAGCAGTCTATGGAGTTTTATGCCCTTTACACAGCAAATGCTGATGAAAAAATTGCAATATTTTAACTAAATCATTTAAATGTTTGTGGCATATATTTGATGAACCAAATAATTATTTGAATATAAGCAACCATCCCATAACGTATATAATTTTGATGTTCATATTTTGACATCATATACATACTGAAGACCTATTGTTTGCTATAAACTATCAAAGGTTTATGGAATTATAAAAATAGAATTTAACACGTTTCTGTTTAGTTACATTTAGTGATTTAAACAGTTTTTTGCATATTTGGTTAGTCTTGATATGGTGAAAGCACAACTTAGTATGTTTATCATGACAATATTTTCTTTCAAGTATGTACATGGACCTTATATCATTGAGATCTTCCACTTCTTTCCCTGGAAAACATTTTAAAAATTGATTAAATGTAGCTTTCAGCCTTTGGGCAGGAATATGACTAAATTATCTCTAAATTATCTTACATTATCTTAACTTTAAAGACATTGAGAATGCCAATTTGTTTCCTTGATATACTCTTCTAAAATTTAAAATCCTCAGAGTCATAAAATTAATACCAAGCAAGATTCTTTAAACCAAGCATCTCTTCTTAGATGTTGATCACTTGGGTGAAGAACAGCTTCCCAGTCATGGCTGGAAATTGGAGAGTCAAGGGAATTTTAATCAAATTGCATACCCCTGGAAAACAAGTAGCATAAATCAGTGGCTGCCTCTTCACATTTCAGTAAAACACTCTGTAATATTCAGGGCTCACTTCAGAGTTGTGACAGGAACACAAGTCAGCCTAGCTAATCAATATGTGGAATCTCCGTAAACTGGAAGAAAAAGCAGAGCCAGGAACCAATGCGATAATTGGGAACTCAGGAGGTACAGGATTTTCCCGTTTCTAATCTTTGTTTCTTTTGCACATGGGCTTTATGCTCTCCTACCATCTGTTAGTTTCTTCCGTATCATCAGAGACATGCCACCAGAATCTCTGAGTTTATGCCTGAATTATAGAAGTAATGCATGAAGATAGCAAAACAACAACACATAAAAAGGAAAGTAAAAGACTTCTCAAGTTATAAGGGAAGTCTGAAGGCAACTTTATCAGAACTGAAGGACAAGGACCTCAAAACTGTAACTGATCACCAAGCATAATGAATGGAAGAGAAAATTATATAATGTTACTTACTGAATGATAAAGATCCCTAAATCTCCAGGGCAGGGAGGGAGAGAAAAGAGGAACATCTATAAAGAGAATGGGAATCAGAAAGGCTTTTGGCTACTCAGCCAAACAATGAGTGCTAGAAATCAATACATAGTCCAAAGCCCATAATTCTATATACAGTCACATTATCATTCATGAGAGAAGACAGAATGAAAATATTTCTCAGTCAAGCAAGGATTCAAAAACTATTATCTCCTATGCTCTCTTAGGTATTACCAGGAAATATATTTAAATCACGTGAGGGAGTAAACCAAGATAAAGAAATGCATAGACCTAAAAAACATCTAATCCAATTACCTAGAATGTATTGCTTTGGGAACTAAAGGGGTAGAAGCAAGATTGGCTCCCCCCCATCACCTGGAGCTGACCCACTTGTAGAATTGTCATTTCTCGATTTCTCAGAAGAATGCTTCTATCAGAGGACACAGTGAGGGTTCTCCTGAACTTGAAAGTGTCCAGGTGGTAGTCATACCTGCAAGTCCTCACGCCAATAGACCATCAGGCCAAGAAAGGAGTTAGCATATTGGCAACTCCTTGGTTTCCAAAGTTATAAATTTAAGTTATTGGAAATTAATTTGGTGTGTGTACTATATCTGGAAGAACAGCAAAGAGAGCAGGAAATATATTGACTCCCATAGGTGAAAGATGATGAATTTTGTACACTTATGCTACCTTCCAACTCTTCTGTTCCTTCTCCTCTCAACATTACACTATTTATTCATATATTTTAAAAATATTTATTGAACCTCTAATATGCTCTAGCTACCTATACACAAAATGAACAAAATAAATACCCCTGGCATTGTGTTTACATTCTAAAAGTAGACAAGAAAATAAACATTGAATGTAAGTAAATAATATACTAATACTAGAAAATTATAAGGTTGTGTCCTTGTCAGGCCATGGATATTGCAATTGTTTGATCACCATTATCACGGGGCACAGATGCATTAAGAGATGTTCCTGTGACTCTCCTGGCTTTTAAACACATGCTTCTCTGCACTCATTGTATAGCATCAAACATGGCTTCCCATGGAAACCAGAGTTGCCAAACCAGAGTCCCTGGTCATGGGCCAATTATCACACTTCTTAATATAAAATGTGTTTATCTGAGACTACATTGTACAGAGTACCCATGACAACGGATCAGGCACTCTAAGTCCTGGAAAACTGAGCTTGCAGAGGCATTGCGGGCAGGCGAGAAAAATAGCTACCTTTCCCAGGATAAACTGCTCACCTCTCAAGGATGGAAGATCAAAAAAGTCAGTCTACCACTAAGTGGCTGGGCTATGTCCTCGAAGGATAGTGCTTTATTGAGGGATCAGTACTGGTCTCTGATACTAGCACATTGGACACTCAAGTGGCAGTTGCTAATTTGACTTTGTTAAGGGGAAGTCCCTGCTATTGGCCATCACAGACTCTCAAGTCATGAGCAGAACATTGCTCCAGCAATGGAGTGGCCAAATCTGATTTCACAGAACAAGTCATTCTACCTTTCCACTTATTGGTGACTTAACAGTGGGGCTTTTTGTTGGATATTAACGTGAGGCACAAAACCCCATCTTGCAATCACTCCCATAAGACCATTCAAAATCTAATTTCCTATATGCTCTTGACTCTAATCTTCCAATTTTACTCCTTCAAGGCTCCTGAGTAACCACCTGAGCCACTGGTCACGTCTTAGTTGCCCACATATACCCATACCTTATGCCACTTCTCAATCTATACAAAGTGAACCTCCAAGTATACAGGTCTCAGCTTTGCCTTCAAGGAGAATTTCCCTTCTCCAATGGTCTGAGTTGTGCCAGAGTTCACTTATGGCTAATACCAACACAGTGTTCAATTTAGGATCTGAGAACTAAACTCAATTGTTTCCCATTCTTTTAATTCATCATAGGTTATCATCCAGAAATAGGATATCCTTAAACCCCAGGTTGCCTGCAATATTTCTAGTATAGGCCAGGTATCCCAAAGTAACTATTAATAATAGTGGATATAATAAAACTCAAGTCATGATAAGAAACTGCAGTTGTATGGTCATTTGGTTTTCCATGGTCAGGCACTCAGTCTTTACCAAGGCCCAGTGGTATGCCAGAAGCTATTTTCAAAATGGTGAGTAGTTCTCTCCTGCAGGAGAAAAGACCTTGGTCTAGATTTCTAAAAGACTATGATGCATCTCTCTTTGGGGGATAGCTAGAGATACCACAAGCTTTCCTTCCTATCATGGAAATTCCTAATACCATAGATATTCTAGGGTACAAAACCTGTTCTCCTTACTCCGGGCCCCACTCTAACTTGGCAATCTTCTAAGTCACTGAATAAGTGGGAATGAGCATTACTGCCAAGTGCAGTATATCCTGTCACTTTATCAGTGGAAAGTAGTAGGGATGATCTTCCAAGCCGCAGACTTCATTGTTATGACTGGTCCTTGAAACCTCATGGGGTTTATTACCCAGCCTTTCAAATGCATGCAACTTCCTAATACTTCTAGAATACTTCTAGATTACTTGCCACCTCCTGCTACCTGGTCTAATTAGCACAATGCCATCAACATAGTTTACCAGCATGATGTTCTACAGAATATCAAGATGGTAAAGGTCCCTGCAAGCTTTGTTAAGACATAAATCAGGGAGAATTAACAGCCAAAAGCAAGAGAACATGTGTCTCTCGATTCTCTTCTAATGTAAATGTAAATTATTCTTGACCCATCTTATGGGAATTGAGAAAAATATATTTAACAGATGAATAGCACATTCCAAATGCCAGAGCATTTGCAAGTTTGTTTTAGTAAAAATATCAGGTCGAGTATAGCCTCTGGGATTGGAACTAGAACTCCTTGGATCAATTTATAGGCATCCACCATCATCTACTAGGGTTCATCTAGTATGGGGCTGGGGGCAAGTAGGTGAATTAAAAGGGCATATATTGGGAACCACTACTCTTATATCCTTTAAGTCTTTGGAGATTAGGATAATCTCTTGAAATCCTGGGTGAAATGTGATATTGCTTCAGACAATTCTTTGAAAGGATGGAAAGTTTTCCATTTGGCCATTCTTACTTGCCCTTTATTGGCTATTACTTCTTAAGTCAGTGAAAAAATGTAAGGCTTCTGTCAGTTACTAAGTCTGTGTGTGTATCCTTATTTTTCTACACACAGGTGCTAACTAGAACCACTTTAAGATGAACTTGTCCCAAAACTCCAACACCTCCAGAGCTTCCTTTCTAATTGGAGAACCATGATGGTGTTTCAGATCTTCTGGTAGCAGTGTTAGCTCAGAAGTCATAGTTGAGAAACCCTTAACAAGCTGAATATTCCCCTTATTCCAGTGCACAGTTAAGCTGGTAAATGGCCGTACATTCCTTTGGGAATGGATCAGAAGAATGTTTATCATATGTACTTGTTGTGGCTTTGCAAGGTCCTACCAGGAGGATCTTCAATCAGCAGGGTCTGGGTCAGTGAATGGCTTTGCTTTGGAAACTGAGTGAAGAACTGTGATTTTTCTATTGCAGTAGTTGACATCAGACTTCTGCTTGCTAAGATTTCATCTAGGGGAAGAAAGGGTCATACAAGCCAAGGCACATCCAAATTAGTCATTTCTCTCTCACCATTCATGTCCACTTTGCCTCACATAGTTTTAGGCCACCACCTAGCCTCAGCTACTCCTGACCAACATCATTCTCTTCATGTACCCCTGATAGTCAACCCAGGCTGCAGAGGAAAGCCATCACCAAAGTTTTCATAGATGCTGATTTCTCAAACAGACATTCCACCGCCTAAATGAATCAAATCTGTACAATGGAAAAATGAGGAAGATGGCGGAAGAGTAAGACACGGAGATCACCTTCCTCCCCACAGATACATCACAAATACAGTTACACATGTAAATGCTCCTATAGAACACCCACTGAACGCTGGCAGAAGACCTCAGACCTCCCAAAATTCAAGAAACTCCCCACGTACCTGGGTAGAGCAAAAGAAAAATGAATAAAGAGACAAAAGAATAGGGACGGGACCTGCACCAGTGGGAGGGAGCTGTGAAGGAGGAAATGTTTCCACACACTAGGAAGCCCCTTCGCAGGCGGAGACTGCAGGTGGCGGACGGGGAAGCTTCGGGGCCGCGGAGGAGAGCACAGCAACAGGGGTGCGGAGGGCAAAGTGGAGAGATTCCCGCACAGAGGATCAGTGCCGACCGGCACTCACCAGCCCGAGAGGCTTGTCTGCTCACCCGCAGGGGGGGAGCGGGGCTGGGAGTTGAGGCTTGGGCTTCGGTCGGAGCGCCGGGACAGGACTGGGGTTGGTGGCATAAACACAGCCTGCAGGGAGTTAGCGGGCCACGGCTAGCCAGGAGTGAGTCCGGGGAAAAGTCTGGACCAGCCGAAGAGGCAAGAGACTTCTTACCTCTTTGTTTCCTGGTGCGCGAGGAGAGGGGATTAAGAGCGCTGCTTAAAGGAGCTCCAGAGACAGGCGCGAGCCGCGGCTAAAAGCGCGGACCCCAGAGAGGGGCATGAGACGCTAAGGCTGCTGCTGCCTCCACCAAGAAGCCTGTGTGTGAGCACAGGTCACTATCCACACCCCTCTTCCGGGGGGCCTGTGCAGCCCGCCACTGCCAGGGTCCCGGGATCCAGGGACAACTTCCCCGGGAGAACGCACGGCGGGCCTCAGGCTGGTGCAACGTCATGTCGGCCTCTGCCGCCACAGGCTCGCCCCACATCCATACCCCTCCCTCCCCCCGGCCTGAGTGAGCCAGAGCCCCCGAATCAGTGGCTCCTTTAACCCTGTCCTGTCTGAGCGAAAAACAGACGCCCTCCGGGGACCTACACTAAGAGGCGGGGCCAAATCCAAAGCTGAGCCCCGGGAGCTGTGCGAAAAAAGAAGAGAGAGGGAAATCTCTCCCAGCAGCCTCAGGAGCAGCGGATTATATCTCCACAATCAACTTGATGTACCCTGCATCTGTGGAACACCTGAATAGACAACGAATCATCCCAAATTGAGGAGGTGGACTTTGAGAGCAAGATTTATTATTTTTCCCCTTTTCCTCTTTTTGTGTGTATGTGTATGCTTCTGTGTGAGATTTTATCTGTAAAGCTTTGCTTTCAACATTGGTCCTAGGGTTCTATCCATCCTTTTTTTTTTTTACTTTAAAAAATTTTATTTTTCTTAACAATTATTTTTTATTTTAATAACTTAATTTTATCTTACTTCATTTTATTTTCTATTATCCTCTTTCTTTCCCTCTTTCTCTCTCTCTCTCTTTCTTTCTACTTTTTCTCCCTTTTATTCTGAACCGTGTGGATGAAAGGCTCTTGGTACTGCAGCCAGGAGTCAGTGCTGTGCCTCTGAGGTGGGAGAGCCAACTTCAGGACAGGCTCCACAAGAGACCTCCCAGCTCCACGTAATATCAAACGGCAAAAATCTCCCAGAGACCTCCATCTCAAAACCAACACCCAGCTTCACTCAACGACCAGCAAGCTACAGTGCTGGACACCCTATGCCAAACAACTAACAAGACAGGAACACAGCCCGACCCATTAGCAGAGAGGCTGCCTAAAATAATAATAAGTCCAGAGAAACCCCACCAGACGTAGACCTGCCCACCAGAAAGACAAGATCCAGCCTCATCCACCAGAACACAGGCACTACTCCCCTCCACCAGGAAGCCTACACAACCCACTGAACCAACTTTAGCCACTGGGGACAGACACCAAAAACAACGGGAACTATGAACCTGCAGCCTGCGAAAAGGAGACCCCAAACACAGTAAGATAAGCAAAATGAGAAGACAGAAAAACACACAGCACATGAAGGAGCAAGATAAAAATGCACCAGACATAACAAATGAAGAGGAAATAGGCAGTCTACCTGAAAAAGAATTCAGAATAATGATAGTAAAGATGACACAAAATCTTGAAAATAGAGAAAATGCAAGTAACATTTAACAAGGACCTAGAAGAAATAAAGATGAAACAAGCAACGATGAACAACACAATAAATGAAATTAAAAATACTCTAGAAGGGATCAATAGCAGAATAACTGAGGCAGAAGAATAGATAAGTGACCTGGAAGATAAAATAGTGGAAATAACTACTGCAGAGCAGAATAAAGAAAAAAAGAATGAAAAGAACTGAGGACAGTCTCAGAGACCTCTGGGACAACATTAAACGCACCAACATTCGAATTATAGGGGTCCCAGAAGAAGAAGAGAAAAATAAAGGGACTGAGAAAATATTTGAAGAGATTATACTCGAGAACTTCACTAATATGGGAAAGGAAATAGTTAATCAAGTCATGGAAGCACAGAGAGTCCCATACAGGATAAATCCAAGGAAAAACACGCCAAGACACATATTAATCAAACTGTCAAAAATTAAATACATAGAAAACATATTAAAAGCAGCAAGGAAAAAACAACAAATAACACACAAGGGAATCCCCATAAGGTTAACAGCTGATCTTTCAGCAGAAACTCTGCAGGCCAGAAGGGACTGGCAGGACATATTTAAAGTGATGAAGCAGAAAAAACTGCAACCAAGATTACTCTAGGCAGCAAGGATCTCATTTAGATTTGATGGAGAAATTAAAATCTTTACAGACAAGCAAAAGCTGAGAGAGTTCAGCACCACCAAACCAGCTTTACAACAAATGCTAAAGGACCTTCTCTAGGCAAGAAACACAAGAGAAGGAAAAGACCTACAATAACAAACCAAAAACAATTAAGAAAATCGTAATAGGAACATACATATCGATAATTACCTTAAATGTAAATGGATTAAATGCTCCCACCAAAAGACAGACTGGCTGAATGGATACAAAAACAAGACCCATATATATGCTGTCTACAAGAGACCCACTTCAGACCTAGAGACACATACAGAGTGAAAGTGAGGGGGTGGAAAAAGATATTCCATGCAAATGGAAACCAAAAGAAAGCTGGAGTAGCAATTCTCATATCAGAAAAAATAGAGTTTAAAATAAAGACTATTAGAAGAGACAAAGAAGGACACTACATAATGATCAAGGGATCGATCCAAGAAGAAGATACAACAATTGTAAATATTTATGCACCCAACCCAGGAGCACCTCAATACATAAGGCAAATACTAACAGCCATAAAAGGGGAAATCGACAGTAACACACTCATAGTAGGGGACTTTAACACCCCACTTTCACCAATGGACAGATCATCCAAAATCAAAATAAATAAGGAAACACAAGCTTTAAATGATACATTAAACAAGATGGACTTAATTGATATTTATAGGACACTCCATCCAAAAACAACAGAATACACATTTTTCTCAAGTGCTCATGGAACATTCTCCAGGATAGATCATATCTTGGGTCACAAATCAAGCCTTGGTAAATTTAAGAAAATTGAAATTGTATCAAGTATCTTTTCTGACCACAACGCTATGAGACTAGATATCAATTACAGGAAAAGATCTGTAAAAAGTACAAACACGTGGAAGTTAAACAATACACTACTTAATAACTAAGTTATCACTGAAGAAATCAAAGAGGAAATCAAAAAATACCTAGAAAGAAATGACAATGGAGACACGATGACCCAAAACCTATGGGTTGCAGCAAAAGCAGCTCTAAGAGAGAAGTTTATAGCAATACAATCCTACCTTAAGAAACAGGAAACATCTCGAATAAACAACCTAACCTTGCACCTAAAGCAATTAGAGAAAGAAGAACAAAAAAACCCCAAAGTTAGCAGTGGAAAGAAATCATAAACATCAGAT
This sequence comes from Monodon monoceros, assembly GCF_005190385.1. Classification (NCBI taxonomy): domain Eukaryota; kingdom Metazoa; phylum Chordata; class Mammalia; order Artiodactyla; family Monodontidae; genus Monodon; species Monodon monoceros. Next base: position 107,295,626 of record NW_021703768.1, on the reverse strand, counting down.
CAGAAATAAATGAAAAAAAAATGGAGGAAGCGATACGAAAGATCAATAAAACTAAAAGCTACCTCTTTGAGAAGATAAACAAAATTGATAAACCATTAGCCAGACTCATCAAGAAAAAAAGGGAGAAGACTCAAATCAATAGAATTAGAAATGAAAAAGGAGAAGTAACAACTGACACTGCAGAAATACAAGAGATCATGAGAGATTACTACGAGCAACTCTATGCCAATAAAATGGACAACCTGGAAGAAATGGACAAATTCTTAGAAAGTTATAACCTTCCAAGACTGAACCAGGAAGAAATAAAAAATATGAACAGACCAATCACAAGTAATGAAATTGAAACTGTGATTAAAAATCTTCAAACAAACAAAAGCCCAGGACCAGATGGCTTCACAGGCGAATTCTATCAAACGTTTAGGGAAGAGCTAACACCTAACCTTCTCAAACTCTTCCAAAATATAGCAGAGGGAGGAACACTCCCAAACTCATTCTACGAAGCCACCATCACCCTGATACCAAAACCAGACAAAGATGTCACAAAGAAAGAAAACTACAGGCCAATATCACTGATGAACACAGATGCAAAAATCCTCAACAAAATACTAGCAAACAGAATCCAACAGCACATAAAAGGATCATACACCATCATCAAGTGAGGTGTATTCCAGGAATGCAAGGCTTCTTCAATATATGCAAATCAATCAATGTGATACACCATATTAACAAATTGAAGGAGAAAAAACATATGATCATCTCAATAGATGCAGAGAAAGCTTTCGACAAAATTCAACACCCATTTATGATAAAAACCCTGCAGAAAGTAGGCATAGAGGGAACTTTCCTCAACATAACAAAGGCCATATATGACAAACCCAGAGACAACATCGTCCTCAATTGTGAAAAACTGAAAGCATTTCCACTAAGATCGGGAACAGGACAAGGTTGCCCACTCTCACCACTCTTATTCAATATAGTTTTGGAAGTTTTAGCCACAGCAATCAGAGAAGAAAAGGAAATAAAACGAATTCATATCGGAAAAGAAGAAGTAAAGCTGTCACTGTTTGCAGATGACATGATACTATACATAGAGAATCCTAAAGATGCTACCAGAAAACTACTAGAGCTAATCAATGAATTTGGTAAAGTAGCAGGATACACAATTAATGCACAGAAATCTCTGGCATTCCTATACACTAATGATGAAAAATCTGAAAGTGAAATCAAGAAAACACTCCTATTTGCCATTGCAACAAAAAGAAAAAAATATCTAGGAATAAACTACCTAAGGAGACAGAAGACCTGTATGCAGAAAATTATAAGACACTGATGAGGGCTTCCCTGGTGGCGCACTGGTTGAGAGCCCACCTGCCAATGCAGGGGACACGGGTTCGTGCCCTGGGCTGGGAACATCCCTCATGCCGCAGAGCGGCTAGGCCCGTGAGCCATGGCCGCTGAGCCTGCGCATCAGGAGCCTGTGCTCCGCAACGGGAGAGGCCACAACAGTGAGAGGCCCG
>NW_021703768.1:107027420-107294009 GCF_005190385.1 Monodon monoceros | reverse complement strand
AAAAAAAAAAAAAAAAAAAAAAGACACTGATGAAAGAAATTAAAGATTATACAAATAGGTGGAGAGATATACCATGTTCTTTGATGGGAAGAATCAACATTGTGAAAATGACTCTACTACCCAAAGCAATCTACAGATTCAATGCAATCCCTATCAAACTACCACTGGCATTTTTCACAGAGCTAGAACAAAAAAGTTCACAGTTTGTATGGAAACACAAAAGACCCCGAATAGCCAAAGCAATCTTGAGAACGAAAAATAGAGCTGGAGGAATCAGGCTCCCTGACTTCAGACTATGGTACTGGCACAAAAATAGAAAGATAGATCAATGGAACAGGATAGAAAGCCCAGAGATAAACCCATGCATATATAGTCACCTTATCTTTGATAAAGGAGGCAGGAATGTACACTGGAGAAAGGACAGCCTCTTCAATAAGTGGTGCTGGGAAAACTGGACAGGTACATGTAAAAGTATGAGATTAGAACACTCCCTAACACCATACAGAAAGATAAGCTCAAAATGGATTTAAAGACCTAAATGTAAGGCCAGAAACTATCAAACTCTTAGAGGAAAACATAGGCAGAACACTCTATGACATAAATCACAGCAAGATCCTATTTGACCTGCCTCCTAGAGAAATGGAAATAAAAACAAAAATAAACAAATGGGACCTAATGAAACTTCAAAGCTTTTGCACAGCAAAGGAAACATTAACAAGACCAAAAGACAACCCTCAGAATGGGAGAAAATATTTGCAAATGAAGCAACTGACAAAGGATTAATCTCCAACATTTACAAGCAGCTCATGCAGCTCGGTAACAAAAAAAACAAACAACCCAATCCAAAAATGGGCAGAAGACCTAAAAACACATTTCTCCAAAGAAGATATACAGAGTGCTAACAAACACATGAAAGGATGCTCAACATCATTAATCATTAGAGAAATGCAAATCAAAGCTACAATGAGATATCATCTCACACCGGTCAGAATGGCCATCATTAAAAAATATAGAAACAATAAATGCTGGAGAGGGTGTGGAGAAAAGGGAACACTCTTGCACTGCTGGTGGGAATGTGAATTGGTACAGCCACTATGGAGAACAGTATGGTGGTTCCTTAAAAAACTACAAATAGAACTACCATATGACCCAGTAATCCCACTACTGGGCATATATCCTGAGAAAACCATAATTCAGGAAGAGTCATGTACCAAAATGTTCATTGCAGCTCTACAATAGCCAGGAGATGGAAACAACCTAAGTGTCCATCATCGGATGAATGGATAAAGAAGATGTGGCACATATATACAATGGAATATTACTCAGCCATAAAAAGAAACGAAATTGGGTTATTTGTAGTGAGGTGGATGGACCTAGAGTCTGTCATACAGAGTGAAGTAAGTCCGAAAGAGAAAGACAAATACCGTATGCTAACACATATATATGGAATCTAAGAAAAAAAAATGTCATGAAGAACCTAGGGGTAAGACAGGAATAAAGACAGAGACCTACTAGAGAATGGACTTGAGGATATGGGGAGGGGGAAGGGTAAGCTGTGACAAAGTGAGAGAGTGGCATGGACATATATACACTACCAAACGTAAAATAGATAGCTAGTGGGAAGCAGCCGCATAGCACAGGGAGATCAGCTCGGTGCTTTGTGACCACCTAGAGCGGTGGGATAGGGAGGGTGGGAGGGAGGGAGATGCAAGAGGGAAGAGATATGGGAACATATGTATAACTGATTCACTTTGTTATAAAGCAGAAACTAACACACCATTGTAAAGAAATTATACTCCAATAAAGATGTAAAAAAAAAATCTGTACAATGAACTACAATGGAGGAGCTTGGGCTTTTTCATTTTATGGGGTCATGTTTCAATACTGCCTCAGGTATTAAGCAACTGTGATATTAACTTTCCCGAGCTTAAGTTTTCTCAACTGCAAATATGAAGATAAAAATATCTAACTTGCACAGTTGCTTTTACAGTTCAACAAAACTCTAGCACAATGCCTATGACATATATGCACTCAATATTTCTTAGTTTCTTCCCCTCTTCCTTGTCGTAAGGGAAACCATAAAATATCCTCACTTTACATACCCACCTTTTACCACTTACACACGATTCACTCACTGTGTTCACAAGTTTTAACCATCATTTTCAAAAACAACAAAGGCATTAAGCTATGTCAGTGATTCCTTCCCTTCTTTTCCTGATGCTTTTTCTAGGTTTCCCAACCCCAATTTCCACTGAGAATGCAGGCACACAGTATAACCAAACTTGAAGTGAAAGCCTGGCCTACAATTTTAACAAACTAAAGTAAGGATATTAAGATACTGTTAGAATTTGCACAAATTGTAAAAGCTTATATATATATATATATAAAATACATATTCTAGAAAATCTTATTTTTTTCTAAGAAATAGGCAATTTTAAAATTAAGAGTTTTATCTTCTTGCAAGTATTCCTTCCGATGGAGATTTTTTTTCCTAAGTAATATATTCATATAGATTTTTAGAAGTCACACTAATTTAGCATCAAGAATAGAAAAGTATATAATGCGAAATATGCCTACAACACTGAACTACCCAATTCTCTGTTTCTTTCACTTAAGTCTCTATTTAAGGTTTTAAAACATAGATCAGGGTGGGCAAACTACAATCTGCTGGGAAAATCTGGCCCACCATCTGTTTTTGTCAAGTTTATTATCACATTCATTTATTCCTTTGTCTATGGCTGCTCTTAGGCTACAACAGCAGAGGTGTGTAGTTGTGACAGAGACCACCTAGTCCATCCAGAAAGCCTAAAATATTTACTAGCTGTTTTTTTACGGAAAAAGATTGCTGATCTCTAACAAACACTGTGAAGGATGCCGTAGATGACTTTGGTCAAGTTCACATCACAAATAGTCAAAACAACAGAAGCAGAAATTAGGCACTGCTGAATAAACCTGAATTCACTCAAAGAAAGCCTAGATTTAAAATGTTCATAATTCTTATTTTCTTTTACTTGTAACATTTTGAATCTGTGTAGATGAAGTCATCTTTCTAAAGGTGACCCAAATATTAAGTGAATTCTCTAAAATCTGTAATTACGAATGTTATAGATGATGTCTTCCAACAGACTAAGAAGTTATCTGAAACATTGCTTTGCTATCCTAAATACTGTATGTGAAAACTATAAATAAATGGCCAATTTTATGTAAAATTTCTAAAGCATACTCAACGAAAGCTCCAGAACACAACTTCCTTTTTCAGGATTGTCACAAGCAAACTGTGTAACCTTAGATTTAAAAATCTACTAAGTAGGCTTCAAGGTTTCAACCTTCTGCATTCCCAGCAAAAGTTCTGTAATGTAACCTAAGACATGAGGCAAGCAGTATTAAAGTTTCGGCACTGCAAGAATAAAGCACAGAAGCTGACCACACATACTGTTTCTCTACAACAGAACTTGAGTAATTTATGGCAAATGCTTACCCCCATTCTCATCAATCATGCCTTGAAACTTACTGGTAAGATTCCCATTTTGTTAAGAATGACTAAAAATGCTGTAGCAGCACTCTGTCACTTTGATTTTCCTGGCTGAACTTGGCTTCTAGTGATTTTTTTTTTTTTTTTTTTTTTTTTGGGAGGGAGTGGGTTTTCCTTCTTGTCACTGTCATTTGGTTGTCAGTCTTTTGGAAATTCCAAGTTCCAGTTTGATTTCTATCTGCATCATCTCCCTGGTTTTAATCTCATTTTCTTAAAGTACTTTTCTTGGAACACATGCCCCTACTGAGTCCAAAGCACAGCTGCTCTTGGCATGGTTTATTAGGTCTTTTCCTACCACTTTTAGTTCTTCATTCCCTCTCCTTCCTGCCTACCCTCCCTCACTTGTTCATTGAAATATTACTTGGAACAGATAGCAACTGTGAATAGAAGAAATTATTACTGAACAAGTGAAAACCCTCATCAAATACCAAGTATAGAAAATGTTCTGGTTTTCATTTGTACACTGACCAGTGAATAAACTGATTCACTGATAAACTTGCAAGCTTAAATTGTTTAGAGAATGCTCCCTCACATGTGTGGCAGAGAGCTCTGTGTTTCAAGGGGGAATTTTTGCCCCTAGAGCCCATCCCCATTCCACCTTACAGGGTCAGCAAGAGCTTTGCCCACTGCTGTCCACTGCTAGGATTCCTGGAACACAGTGACCTACTATGACCTTCCTCCCTCCTCCAAGCCCCCACCACTCTCATCCACTGCACACAATCATCCTTCTTTTCATCCATCTAAATCCTACCTGTTCCTCAAACCTCAGCTGGCCTAACACTTTCTCGAACTCCTCCCGTCTGTACATTTTCTCCACGAAAGCCCTATGGCACGATCTTTTCCACTCCCAGACACTACACATGGTATATTATAACATTAGTTCTCTTTTTCTGTATGTTGTCCTATCTACCCCAACCAGATTAAAAGTTCTTGGAAGGAAAGGCACAGGCCTTTTATTCCCTTCCATTCTTCTATTGTAGCTCATATAATTTGCTGCCCATACTCTACGCTCAGTAAGTGATGGCTGATTAATTCCTGTGTATAAATTTATCCCATGCACTTATTGTGGGATAAACACCCCCTGATTTTGTCTGTTTGCAGATGAAGGAAAGATATCTAAGCAACTTTTCCTGGATGTTTTGACGCTGGGGTTGAATTACAAGTATTATAGACAATGTCTCCCAACAGACTAAGAAGCGATCTTAAACACTGCTTTGCTACCCTAAATACTATATATGAAAACTATGAATGAATGTCCAATTGTATATAAAATGTTTAAAGCATACTTACTCAAAATGCTAAAATAATGGCTATTAGAACAAAGAAAATTACAGGCTGTCTCTGCCTTGTGTAAAATTTAGGTATAGAAAAGGTGATGGTAGTATTCAAGACTTTCTCCAAAAGGCTAAAGAAAATAAGTCCTGAAAATCCAGTTTTTAGGATTAAAAATGACTTAGGAAAAATATTCCCAATTACATGCTTTTTTTTCAATAAAAAGACAGAATATAGCTCCTATCAAATATGGAATCATAGCCCCAAACTAATAAGAATATCTGGAACTTAAGGCAACAGTGGGAGGAAAAAGGGAGGGAGGTATATAAAAATGGTAGCTTACTGGAGCCAAATCTTTTAGAAAGAAGGGACAAAGATACGATGACAGAAATCTAAGAAAATTAAAAATTTGTGTTTTAGAAAAGTGAATTTGAGGATTATAGTGGTATTAGCTTGTTGGAGAAAATGGAACATTATATTATCAAAAGCCTTAAACATGTCAACAGTGTTTGGTCAACAATTACAAATCTCCTAAGGAAATAAGGTATGATAAAATTTTAAGTGTATAGGTGGTCTTAAAATTTTTTTAAATAATAGAATATTTAAAGCAATCTAAATATCCAGGAATAAGAGATTTGTGTGTTTAGTGTAAGAGAAATACTACAATGTATTTATTTTTAAGACCAGCATGAGGAAATGTTTCTGGAAACAGAAACTGCCCCAACTCTGTGTCAGCAGCGAATTAGGCACCGTTCAGGCATGATCTCATTTAATCTTCAGATTTCCGCCTTGGGAGGTAGAAATCATTACCTGCTATTATAGATAAAGAGACTATCACTAGAAGGGTTACTCAACTTGCCCAAGATAACAAAGCTACTAAATGCCAAAACTACAAAACTCTATACCAGACTTCACTACCTGTTACTCTGTACTGTTAAGTGGGGGGGGGGGGGAGGAGATATAAAACTGTGTAGTTATTATGTTCTCAACTGTAAAAATGCATTAAATTAGATATGAAAGAAAGAAAGCAACATATAAACAGGAATTCCTAAACAGTAGGATGGTAGGGATATCTTATTTCCTTCTTTGCACCTTTATGTAATTTCTAACACAAGCATTTTTATCTTTCATGATGCGGGAACTTCAGGTGAGGAGAAAAGAATCAATCAGAAACCTCAGTGCACTGGATATTATCACTGCTGATCTGCTCAATTCTTCCTCTTGTTTATTTAACTACTGACTCCATTTTATTCTCATTCCCTGCTACCATTCCCCTGTCCTTCTTCATAAACAACTATTCTAATGTGTTTATGGTGTGTCTTAGTTTTGGTGTGCTCTAAAAACTGTATTGTTTAATTTAATCAATGCTATTGGGTTATGTATTTCATACTGTTGTCCTTTTTCCCTTGAGCATCATGCTTTACGGTGCACCCATACAGCCCTGTGTGTGTATATATATTCTATTGCTTCTAACTGTTGCACAACTCTCCATTATTTACATCCACCCATTTCAGCTACCCATGCCCCCAGTGGGTCTCCAGTCCCCCACCCCAACAGGTGGCACCACATTAAACATCCTCACTCATGTTCTCTTAGGAGCCCAGGAGACAGTGTCTTTGGGACATATGCCTAGAACAGATTTGCTGACAAAGTGGTCCCAGATTTCGGTCAGAATGGCTGCCTGTTCTGTCTACACCTCCTCTAACAAAGTAGTAAGTTCCTGTATTCCACAACCACAAATTCCGTTTTTCTGTTTTCTAACATGAGCAGGTATTATTTGATAATAAGAAACATCAGCTTTAAAATAAGTGTCTCATGACATTGAGGGTTTTAATGATTTAAACTCATCTTGAATTTAAACAGTGCAAAACGTAAAAATAAGTTGCAAAGAGTTAAAGTTGGTTTTTGTAAGTCTGGGAGAAAATGAAAAATGGATTCTCAAATTCTTATCAATCAAACAAGTTAGAGTGCTATGAGACTTAATATGGCTTTCTACTTACACTCTGTTTACACTCAAACATACATCATTTGTTTGGAATGATAAACAGCTGGTATTTTTCAACTACTACATATTAATAATGTAAGATACTGAAAGAGGAATATATTGGAATAACATACTACCTCAATATACTTACTCACGTGATATCTAGGGGCTTCCGTCATGTTTTCTAGATGAACCTGAATAATAGGAAAAGAGAAGCACTGAACTTTCTCATGCCCTGAAATATCTGCCCTATAGTACCCAAAATGTTTCATTTCCCTTTGTTGCACCATCTGGTGAATCAGTCATCCACATGGTAACTTATATTAATTTGATCTGGGTAATTTACCCTCAGGTTATAGTATCTAGGAGAACACGGAAGTTTTGATCAAGTGAGGGAAGGGAAGACAGTTCACAGGAAAAGTGATTCTAAAGGCTGTGATACTTGAGAGGAGAATGTTTCTTTACTTCAGTTAAAGACATCAGTATCCATTTATTTGCACAAAGTTAGAATCCTAACAATTATTTTTGAAACCTCTTTCTCCCATCCTTCATTGCCATTCAGCCCACCACCAAATATGGTGGATTTTATCTTATAAATCTTTTGCAAATCTATCTTCTTCCCCATGTAGTCCATCTCTACCATGGCTAACATCACCCCCCTCCCCACCCCCAATCCAAGGCACCATCCACTTTTTTCCTGAACTTGTGAAAGCATTCACTGGCTCTAGTTCTGGAGACAATGCCCACTGCGTTGTTTTTTGTTTTTGTTTCCCCTCACCACAGTCATCTTTTCAATATGCAAAGCAACATGTTACCCTAAAAACTTCATTGATCTCCTTTTTTTCAAGATAAACCAAGATAAACCAAAACACTGCTCAACATGGAGTAAAACACTTCAGTCTTTCCCAGGTTCACCTGGCACCGTGAAGCACCCACCACCGACCATCCATCCTGCCACCTTTGTATTATTTGAGTCCCTAATATGTGAGTGTACACTTCCCTGGGTCTTTGAACACGCTCTTCTCTCTACCTCAAATACTCCTCCAGTCTCTCTTCCCCCCAGTTCCTCCCATGCTTTCCTCAGTTTGCAGCCCAAGGGTTACATCCTCATAGACACCTTCCCTGCCTGTTCTCCCACATTTCTGATACTTAGAGAGCTCGTAGAGTCTCCACGACGCTTGTTGAGCTGGAATTTTATGTGTGCTTGTGTTGTGTTCCCCTATGAGACTGTTACCGCATGAGGGAAAGGTTCATATCTATTTACTTTATTTCTAATATGTAGCATAAAATAAGTTCTCAATAAATATGAGTTTAATAAGTGAATAGAATGCTTCCCTGGTGGCGCAGTGGTTGAGAGTCCGCCTGCCGATGCAGGGGACACAGGTTCGAGCCCCTGTCCGGGAGGGTCCCACATGCCACGGAGCGGCTGGGTCCGTGAGCCATGGCCGCTGAGCCTGCGCATCCGGAGCCTGTGCTCCGCAAGGGGAGAGGCCACAACAGTGAGAGAGGCCCACATACCGCAAAAAAAAAAAAAGTGAATAGAGGAATGAAAATCAGTGAATGAAGCAGTTAGAATAAAGGGTGGGTAGCATCTGAAGGTAAAACAGCAACATGAAAAAGACAGATTTACAATTTTACTTAAACAAGCCTTTAACATCCCTCTTCTGATCACAAAGAACTATCTTCTCAGCACTTATGAAGTGAAGTAACATTTCACAAAGTTTAAAAGCAGAATATTTACAAAGCAAGGAAACTATATGGTTATGCTGACACAATTATATCAAAATATCCTGGAAAATGTAAAATCACTATTTTCATGGTATTATATTTGACAAATATTTCTGACCATTTCATCTCATAAAGTCCACCTTCAATACTAAAAATGTTCACTTTCTACTTAATCTCACTCTTTTGTGTAAGTCAAAAATGTATGTGTGCTTACAACAATGTGTTTTAGACTATTAAAAACAAATTAGCCATCACTGATGAACATAGATGCAAAAATCCTCAACAAAATACTAGCAAACAGAATCCAACAGCACATTAAAAGGATCATACACCATGATCAAGTGGGGTTTATTCCAGGAATGCAAGGATTCTTCAATATACGCAAATCTATCAATGTGATAAACCATATTAACAAATTGAAGGAGAAAAACCATATGATCATCTCAATAGATGCAGAGAAAGCTTTCGACAAAATTCAACACCCATTTATGATAAAAACCCTGCAGAAAGTAGGCATAGAGGGAACTTTCCTCAACATAATAAAGGCCATATATGACAAGCCCACAGCAAACATCATCCTCAATGGTGAAAAACTGAAAGCATTTCCACTAATATCAGGAACAAGACAAGGTTGCCCACTCTCACCACTCTTATTCAACATAGTTTTGGAAGTTTTAGCCACAGCAATCAGAGAAGAAAAGGAAATAAAAGGAATCCAAATCGGAAAAGAAGAAGTAAAGCTGTCACTGTTTGCAGATGACATGATACTATACATAGAGAATCCTAAAGATGCTACCAGAAAACTACTAGAGCTAATCAATGAATTTGGTAAAGTAGCAGGATACAAAGTTAATGCACAGAAATCTCTGGCATTCCTATATACTAATGATGAAAAATCTGAAAGTGAAATCAAGAAAACACTCCCATTTACCATTGCAACAAAAAGAATAAAATATCTAGGAATAAACCTACCTAAGGAGATGAAAGACCTGTATGCAGAAAATTATAAGACACTGATGAAAGAAATTAAAGATGATACAAATAGATGGAGAGATATACCATGTTCTTGGATGGGAAGAATCAACATTGTGAAAATGACTCTACTACCCAAAGCAATCTACAGATTCAATGCAATCCCTATCAAACTACCACTGGCATTTTTCACAGAACTAGAACAAAAAATTTTGCAATTTGTATGGAAACACAAAAGACCGCGAATAGCCAAAGCAATCTTGAGAACGAAAAAAGGAGCTGGAGGAATCAGGCTCCCTGACTTCAGACTATACTACAAAGCTACAGTAATCAAGACAGTATGGTACTGGCACAAAAACAGAAAGGTAGATCAATGGAACAGGATAGAAAGCCCAGAGATAAACCCACGCACATATGGACACCTTATCTTTGATAAAGGTGGCAGGAATGTACAGTGGAGAAAGGACAGCCTCTTCAATAAATGGTGCTGGGAAAACTGGACAGGTTCATGTAAAAGTATGAGATTAGATCACTCCCTAACACCATACACAAAAATAAGCTCAAAATGGATTAAAGACCTAAATGTAAGGCCAGAAACTATCAAACTCTTAGAGGAAAACATAGGCAGAACACTCTATGACATAAATCACAGCAAGATCCTTTCTGACCCACCTCCTAGAGTAATGGAAATAAAAACAAAAATAAACAAATGGGACCTAATGAAACTTCAAAGCTTTTGCACAGCAAAGGAAACCATAATCAAGACCAAAAGACAACCCTCAGAATGGGAGAAAATATTTGCAAATGAAGCAAATGACAAAGGATTAATTTCCAAAATTTACAAGCAGCTCATGCAGCTCAATAACAAAAAAACAAACAACCCAATCCAAAAATGGGCAGAAGACCTAAACAGACATTTCTCCAAAGAAGATATACAGAATGCCAACAAACACATGAAAGAATGCTCAACATCATTAATCATTAGAGAAATGCAAATCAAAACTACAATGAGATATCATCTCACACCAGTCAGAATGGCCATCATCAAAAAATCTACAAACAATAAATGCTGGAGAGGGTGCGGAGAAAAGGGAACACTCTTGCACTGCTGGTGGGAATGTGAATTGGTTCAGCCACTATGGAGAACAGTATGGAGGTTCCTTAAAAAACTACAAATAGAATTACCATATGACCCAGCAATCCCACTACTGGGCATATACCCTGAGAAAACCAAAATTCAAAAAGAGTCATGTACCAAAATGTTCATTGCAGCTCTATTTACAATAGCCCAGAGATGGAAACAACCTAAGCGCCCATCATCGGATGAATGGATAAAGAAGATGTGGCACATATATGCAATGGAATATTACTCAGCCTTAAAAAGAAATGAAATTGAGCTATTTGTAATGAGATGGATAGACCTAGAGTCTGTCATACAGAGTGAAGTAAGTCAGAAAGAAAAAGACAAATACCGTATGCTAACACATATATATGGAATTTAAGGGGAAAAAAAAAATGTCATGAAGAACCTAGGGGTAAGACAGGAATAAAGACACAGACCTACTGGGGAACGGACTTGAGGATATGGGGAGGGGGAAGGGTGAGCTTTGACAGGGCGAGAGAGAGTCATGGACATATACACACTAACAAACGTAGTAAGGTAGATAGCTAGGGGGAAGCAGCCGCAAGGCACAGGGATATTAGCTCGGTGCTTTGTGACAGCCTGGAGGGGTGGGATAGGGAGAGTGGGAGGGAGGGAGACGCAAGAGGGAAGACATATGGGAACATATGTATATGTATAACTGATTCACTTTGTTATAAAGCAGAAACTAACACACCATTGTAAAGCAATTATACCCCAATAAAGATGTTTAAAAAAAAAAACAAAAAACAAATTAGCCTTTGAATATGAGCTTCATGCCTTAAAAATTATAAAGACGTTTGACTACATTAAACGTAATTTCTATATATCTTTGAGGACAAGGAGAACTAATAACACTTTCATTGGGTATTTCTCAGGCAGCCTGGAACACAGAATAAGAGATCTACTCATACATCCTTACCTCAGTAACCAAGATTTAATTAATTAAATTAGGGTAGAATTCTCAGGGAATAAAATCAAATATATCTACTGTAAATGAAGAAGCCAAAAACAGAGGTGTTTACTGAGATTTCCAAATGCAAAACAAATTATATTTGTCACAATTATTTCAGTTGCAAGTGACAGAAATTTGACTCAAATTTGTTTAAAAATTCCAATAACTTCGCCAATATTTACGGCAATTCCCAAAATGACTGTGGTCTTTCCTGAGCACACCAATACTCCCCAGTCTACTGTCGTGGCATGATCATGCTGACTCATGCTCACACCCCTGTGGCAGGGGAAGTGGGACCACATGATTGACAGCCCAACAGCAATCTAGTAGAATTACAGAAACTAAACCACAAAGGGAAAAAGGATGTAGGTCAGGCAAAAATTTCAAATGCTGGGACTTCCCTGGTGGCGCAGTGGTTAAGAATCTGCCTGCCAATGCAGGGGACATGGGTTCGAGCCCTGGTCCAGGAAGATCCCATATGCTGCAGAGCAGCTAAGCCCGTGTGCCACAACTACTGAAGCCCGTGCACCTAGAGCCCATGCTCTGCAACAAGAGAAGCCACCGCAATGAGAAGCCTGTGCACCGCAACGAAGAGTAGCCCCCGCTTGCTGCAACTAGAGAAAGGCCGCACACAGCAACGAAGACCCAACGCAGCCAAAAGTTTAAAAAAAAAATATTTCAAATGTTAACTACACAAGTTAAGTTCTATGATTAAGCAGATAAATCTGTTTTTGAAATTAAATAACTATGACCGCTGGAATTAAGAACAAACTCAGATAATTTTATTGCAGTTTCTTCTAAACACAAGTAAATTCTCAGACAACCATGAGATTGGTTCAAGTGACTGATGGCTTTTTAAGAGATGAGCAAATATTAAAATAACAAGATTCCTGGTTGTGAGAAGCCTGCCTGCCAAGCTGTACATGAAGTCTTACAACCTCTGAGCCTCCACTATCCAGACTCTTTTATTACCTCCAATCCCTAGGGTGAGCAATAGGGAGAATTTGAAGGATAGAATGAGACTTAGAACTCAGTTTCATTCGTCAGAAATAAAATCACCTGCAAGTGAAATAATTTGTTTTACTAAAACTCTCTTCCTTGCTGGCTTTGATGAATCAAGAAACTATTTTGTGAGCTGTCTTCTAAAAAGACTCATAAGGAGGAAAGCGAGGGCAGCACTGGCCAATAGTCAGCAAGAAACTGAGGCTCTTGATGCAACAGTCTTCAAGGATCTGACACCTAGCAAGATGGACATTAAAACCTTATGCAGCGTAATCAAGGTGGTAACATCCTTTAACCTTTGCTGTGTTCTGCTGGTTAGATGTAAATCAGAGGTGGAGGGGATCACACAAGAGCAAGAGTAGGGGGAGGTGGGGAGAAGTGGGAGCCACCCTACAATCTGTCTGCCAGTCAAGGGAGTGAAAATCGAAGTATAAGAACACCATTTTCTCATCTTTTACCATAATGAATGTTCATACTGTCTAACTAATAACTCCAACCTGAACATTCTTCTAAACAATTTTCATGACCTTAAAACACGTCTTAAAAAATTAATAGGGCTTCCCTGGTGGCGCAGTGGTTGAGAGTCCGCCTGCCGATGCAGGGGACACAGGTTTGTGCCCGGGTCCGGGAAGATCCCACATGCCGCGGAGCGGCCGGGCCCGTGAGCCATGGCCGCTGAGCCTGAGCATCCGGAGCCTGTGCTCCGCAACGGGAGAGGCCACAACAGTGAGAAGCCCGCGTACCGCAAAAAAAAAAAAAATTAATAGCTTTTGTGGTAAAGAAACAGTTAACAGACATCAGCATTTCCTTCAATTTCAAGTGTGTAGTTAACTATTACATTTTAGTGAAATAAAATCTAAAAATTTTACTGGAAATACCACGTGCAATATAATTACATTGTTATGTTTTTATCTATTTATTTTTCTACCCAAATATATGTAATACATCAATATTTGAAATAACTTGTTTTGCTCTTTTTTTGTACTCTTTCATTTTATTTAAAGTTTAAAATGGGCATGTGTCATTTTTATAAAAACTGTAACTCCTAAATTATGTCTGCATCACAATTAAACCATCTAGCCTTCTCATTATTATTCTACCAATAACATAACAGTATTATAAACAAAGTTATTCCACCAGAATTAATACATTTCCTTGAGCACTTGATAGCTACCAGGAGTTACCAAGTTATTATTACTCAATATTACTTAAAATGAACATTTATAACATCTTATTAATAAATGACTTGGAAAGAAAGCTAAGAAAAACAAAAGAGATTAGGAACATAAATGATTACTTGGGTTCACTAAAAACAGCCACTTTTATAACCAAGTACGTAAATCCTAATTAAATATTAATTCAATGATTAGAATTCTTTGATTTAAAAAAAATTTTGAAAAACAAACTTTTACCATTACAGAGCTTCTGAATTTTTATGTTAGTAGTTTATCTACAGGGAGTGAGTTTTAGAGGTAATTTTCAGACTATGAAAACCCATGAACTATTACTTTCGAATCTTATCCAAACTCCAAGTGTTTATAGAATGGTTGGTAAACCGTAACAGCTGGCTTTCCACAGAACTGAACAGGATGCCTCTCCTTTAGACACAGGTGACAATACTCTAAGTTAGTGTGTATAAATATGCTTTATGTTTTATTTTGCTGGCCAGAAAGGATTATGAAACTAAGAAGGTAATTATCATCACAGAACATCATGAAGTATTACTTTTTGACTTTTAAATTGTTTTCAGAATACTTTAATTTATGGCATATATGTTTATATATCTCAACTCATATGTATACATATATATGTATGCCAATATATAAAATATGTACATTATAGATATGCACATATACACATAATGTTACATGGCAGACGGCTTCTGGGCTGTCTACTTGAAGAATTTGAATATTCATACACCTTACTAAAGAAATCTAAAGTCCTCTTACCCCATTGTATTAGATTTTAGTTTTACTCGATTTCAAATTGAATTTCAATAAACTTAATGGCTTAAAACAACACAAATCTATTATTTTACATTTCTGGAAGCGAGAAGTCTGACACAAGTCTCATTGAGCTAAAATCAAGGTGTCAACAAGGCCACATTCCTTTCTGGAGGCTCTAGGGGAGAATGTTGCCTTGTTTTCTTTAATTTCTAGAGAACACATACATTCCTTAGCTTGTGGCCCCTTCCTCGCAGCATCTTCAAAGCTCTGACTCTGACACCCAACCTCCTGCCTCCCTATTCCACTCAGGAGGACCATTGTGATTACACTGGGTCCACCTGGATAATTCAGGATCATCTCCCCATCTCTAGGTCCTTAATTTAATCACATGTGCAAAATCCATTTTGCCATGTAAGGTAACATATTTTCAGGTGCCACAAATTAGGACATGGACATCTTCAGAGGGGCCATGATTCTGCCTACCACACCTTTCATTTATGTTCAGTTTTCTTCTTGTGTTGTAAGGTAAATTTCCAAGTAAGGATTTTGCTTGTGCAATTGTTTTTAAAGAAAGAGGAGAGACAAAGGGATGTTTCAGTATATCCTAAGAACTGTCCTTTGAATTGAAGTGCAGAGTGTTACCTAGAATAATTCTTTCTATAGCCCTATATGAGTGAGGTTTCCAATTTGAATATTCAAGGGGAAGTTGTTTTGTGTGCACTTGAGATAAAGCTTTTTTTTTTTTTTTTTTTAACTAGGCTATTATTTCCAGGTTCTTTTTTTAAAAAAAATTATTTACTTTTGGCTATGTTGGGTCTTCTTCACTGTGCACGGGCTTTCTCTAGTTGCAGCAAACGGGGCTACTCTTCGCTGTGGTGCATAGGCTTCTCATTGCAGTGGCTTCTCTTGCTGCGGAGCATAGGGTATAAGCACGAGGGCTTCAGTAGTTGTGGCTCGTGGGCTCTAGAGCGCAGGCTCAGTAGTTGTGGCGCACGGGCTTAGCTGCTCTGCAGCATGTGGGATCTTCCTGGACCATGGCTCGAACTCATGTCCCCTGCATTGGCAGGTGGATTCTTAACCACTGCACCACCAGGGAAGTCTGATAAAGCATGTTTTTGAAATGAGCCTTCTTGGGAGGAGGGAGACATCATTTTAAGATGGAGAGATGAGCTGGGCAGACAGGTCAAGGTTAGACAGGCAATAGATACGTATGGAGCTGATGAACCCAGCTTCTAAACGTACTGAGCAAAGCCTTTTGAGATTAAAATTTTGAAAATTCCCCACTGAGGGATTGGAAAACATGGTCTCAAAGGAGAGGCAGCTTTGGAATGGATATAAGGTGAAAAGGAACTGCATTAGTTTAAAAGTTTCTTTTAAGAACATGATCTCTAATGTAAACGTGGGAAACTGGAAGAAGCTTGAAAGTCTGAAACTGAACTTTGCTGGCTGAAAGAGCTTGCACAGGGGAGTGTGATTAAGCTGGCTGGTAATAACAGGATCTATGTCCACTTTAGGCTGGGACTGTGGAAGGACAGAATCTGAAATAATACAACAAACTAGAGTAACATTTTAAAGTTAGAAACAATAAAGAGAGTTCCAAGCCTGAAGGTGAGCGATACTTCTATCTTCTTAAACGACTTGTTCATTTGTGTGTTATCTGAGCCTGCAGGCTGCAATAAAGAAGAATAGTATGCATTTTGATTATTTTACTATTTTGATATAGTGCTTTCATCATGCTTTTTGCTAAAAGATGACTGTCTAACAGTTTAGTATTAGGAAGAAACATATTAAGAAGCTTTTAAAATGATATAAAACATTTATGGTCTTGACTTATTGAGGTGAGAAACATCCATAAAGTAAATGGAAATGTATCTTTACAGCCACATCTTTATTATTAAACAGAGCAACTATGTACAAGTTAGAATTAGGGAAATGTGTTATCCAAGACTGATGCATTTCTAGGGACTATAGACATATACTGAAAACTTTTCTCAGCCTCCAGAAACTGGCAGTTAGGGAGGAAAATTATGTATCACAAGTACAGGGAAGGGGAGGATGAATTGCCTGTGAAATTCCATCTACTGCCCAAGGGTCCTTGTTAAGTCTGTGTGGGGTCATTCTTTGCTGAGCCTGATCAAGCATCCCCTAAAAGGACCAGGGAAGTTTCTTCTTATCAGGTCAGGAAAAAAGGAAATAACAATGTCAGTGTTTTCAAATTCAGTGCAGTCCTGTGTTTCTAAGGTGCCCAGGTAGCATTCGATATGCCACCCACATCATTTTTTTTTTTCTTTCCTTTCTAAGTAACTTAGCTCAACAGCTACACTAAGCTCCAAGAATGGTGAAAATGTTCCTTGTAGCCAAATCTTGTTCCCTGGGAGAAGAGACCACAGGCAGGCAGCCTCAAGCTTGTGAAAGGGCTGTATTTTAAATGTTCCTTGGAATATAAATAGTTTAGTACTTGGAATTTATTCTCACAAAAACCATGCTGTAAATGAGATTCATTCCCCTTTCAAATTTTCAAAAGTCTATTTAACCTATATTGTTCTGAAACTATGGTTTCAATTGTACTATTTTAGTTACAGCTACCTACCACTTTAAACTCTGAAGAAATATCTGTAACTTATTTTTTTTTAATTTCACCTAGTTACAGAGGTATACTGGGATATGAAGTTTACAGTATCTGAAATATCTTCCCCATCCTAACAGATTGTTATTGCCAAGGAAGATGATCACAGGAATAAGAAGTGAATTTACCTATAATCTATATCTATGCCCGTGCCTATCTCTTTATCTAGATATTCAGAATCTTAACTCAAGACTCCAGAAACACAAATGTACTCAAGTCCACATCCCACCCCATTTTTTTTTTCTGTTCTTCCTTAGCCATTACACTCTAGTAATGGAATGGGAAAGATATTCCCAAATACTATAAACTTTGTACTGCACCGCAGCTCTACAATCACGGGAAAGAACGTAACTGTAGCTCAAACTGTAGCTCGAACAATCATCTTGTTCAGAAGTCCCGTCAAGCTGGAAGCCAGAAGATTAAGCCTTAGACGGAACTGTATTTAACTTATGTAGGATTTTTAAAGATCTTGAATTACTGATTGACATTTTAAAATTGGATAGATCTCACATACAAATCTAGATGCCTACCTTCTTTTAATGAACCGGAAGACTGGTGAGACCAGGCCTATATTGTGAATGCTCTTTAATAGTTGAATGGCCGTTTAAGAATTACTGAATGGCTGCCATGTTTCTCAATGGTGGTGTCCCTTCCTAGGTTGCCACCTTCTCCACTGTTCCTCTTCATCCTACAGCAGGCCGTGTTCCCTGCATTTATATTAACAGACCTCTCTGAATGCATTTGATTTGCTAGCCTGATTCTATTGTTCTTAATCAGGGAGTAAGTAGTAGTTCTTCTCAAAAAGGAAGAAGGAGGCTCTGGCTTCAGAATCCTGTCCTCCCATCCACAGTCGTAGGCCACTTCATAAACCAGGAGTGTATCTGTTTGGAACGTCTTATACTCCTTTACAATAGATCTGCAGGAAAACATCCTAACAGCTTTGCTTAGGCTTCTAAGCAAATCAGGAACACACATTAGAAACTAACACACTTTACTCTTGGTTGTTCTAGAAAAAAGGGCACAGATCATTGAAAAATATTTTTCCTGGATATTTGACATTCTGATTTGTATACTGTGATCTACTTTCTATTTTCACCTCTACTTAGAAAAATAAAGAAAATATACAAATGGTATATCCAACCCCCAAAAGGGGTTTCAAGGGGCTTTAGACCCCCATGATGTCCACCACACTTCCCAAGCCATTCCTCTAAGCAATGAAATTGTGTTTGCTGTACAAACCTATCCAAAAAAGCTTTCTACCTCCCCATCTTCAAATCAGATTAGCATTCTAAGACTCCAGCATATGAAAATTCTGGAGCCTCCCTTTAAATGCTATTTAAACAATCCAAATGAAAAGTAAGTTCTCCTGAGTTAAATCCCCAGTCCTCCTCCTGTAAGGCAACAATTGCTAACATACTCTTTCTACCCTTCTCGAAGTTTATTTTTAAATTAAACTAAGAATGAATAAATTACTGATATAAGAACTCAGACAATAAAATTATAGTTTCTATCTATAATACTATCTGTAAAACTTTACCAGCTAGGTATCAAGAAACAAAAATTTAATCCAAACTAGATTTTTACACTAAACTCCCTGATTTGAAAAATCTCTTCTGGTATCTCAGACCATTGAATTAAAAGCTTATTCTTTTAGCCCTCGTGCCCATGCCCTTGGCTTCCCCAAGGTATTTTCTGAGTGTTCTCAAAACTGGGAGCTAGAGGTATCTCTCATGTATATTCTCAAACTGGAGACATTGAAATTTGACCAACCCTAGGCCCAGGTGACTACTGTCATCTGCTGCTGTGTGATTCTTTCTACAGGTTCTGATGTATTCACTGTACAGATATTCATTAAGTGAATACAACAAACCAGACACTTTCGTAGACCCTGGGGCTGAAATGGTAAACAAAACTGAAAATTCTAATTTTCAGGGAGTGTACATTGTAGTGGGGGGAGCGGTCAAACAAACGAATAAAATATACAGTTTATTTAATTATTTTAAGTCCAACAGGGGAACAAAAAGTAGAGAAGGGGGTAGAAGAGAGTGCTGTTATTAGAAGGTAAGTAGGAAAGACCCCTACTGAGAAGGTAACATTACAGTAAAGATGTGAGGCAGTGAGCCATACAATGATCTAGAGAAGGGGTAGCAAGCAAGGCACACAGGCCAAACCTGGCCCATCACCTACTTTTGTATATCCCATAAGCCAAGAATGATTTTCATGTCTTTTAATTACTGAAGAGAAAAAATCAAAAGAATTTTTTGTGCCACATGAAAATTATATAAAATTCCAATTTTAGTGTCCATAAGCAAACTTTTCTTTTCTTTTTTTTTTTTTTTGCAGCACGCAGGCCTCTCACTGTTGTGGCCTCTCCCGTTGCGGAGCACAGGCTCTGGACACGCAGGCTCAGCAGCCATGGCTCACGGGCCTAGCCGCTCCACGGCACGTGGGATCTTCCCGGACCGGGGCACGAACCCGTGTCCCCTGCATCGGCAGGCAGACTCTCAACCACTGTGCCACCAGGGAAGCCCAGGCAAACTTTTCTTGAAACACAATTATGCCCGTTTGTGTATTGACTATTGCAGCTTTCATACTAAAATGGCAAAGTTGAGTACTTGTAGATATCTGATCTGCAAAATTAAAAATGTTTACTGATTTTGTCCTTTACAAAAAAATCTTGCTGACTGCTAATCTAGAACTAGAGGAATCCAGGAATATCTTTTTTCATTTTTATGCCATTTTTGAGTAATGACAGATTTTTGAGGAATGATAGATTTTTGACTTAAGTCTTTATTATAAATCTTATCCTTTATTTTTCACCTATATTAACTTTGAATTAAAACTTTTCTGATATTAATATTATGATCCATACTTTAGTTTTGGTTGCATTTAACTGATATGTTTTTGCCCATCCTAACTTTCATCCTTTCTAATTCAGGTGTCAATGCCCTTTGGCCAAAGAGACTAGGAATTCATGTATAGTTGAACAAAGTTAGTTTTATAATGTGTTATAATGGAGGAGACCACACATCGGGGAACCATGGAGTGTCTCAGTAAAAGGGTGTTATAGGATTTGGGTTTGTGTTAGGTGATTTGGAAGAGGGATCAAGGAAGTATGGCTTGGTTAAGGATTAGATGATGTCATGAAGTGGAGAAAATTTTATGGTTATATCTTAAAATTTTTTTTATCTGCAAAATAGGAAGAATGAAACAAGAGTAACCTATAATTGGTGAAGCAGCAATAGTTACTCATATTAACCATGGGAGGGATATGTCTGAGCATTTTTGTGGTTTTGGCAATATTTTCTTTTTCATCTGTGTTCAGACATGACTATAGAATAATTTTGTTTTGATCTTGATCCATATGGTGACAGAGTGACTTCGTGATGCTGGTGCTCTGTGAAATTGTTACATTCAATAGGAGAATATCATGGACTACTTGTGAGAACCAGACCAGATCCTCCTAACAACACTAAGGCCTAGATGATATAAAAAAGAAGGCAATCAAGAATTCTTTATTCAAACCATTCTTCCAAAAAGGGTAAATGAAGACATTTCCAAATAACCAGACAGATAATTCATTGCCAGTAAACCTGCTTTACACAAAATACTAAAGGTAATCTTTGAGGCATAAAGGAAGTGTCATCAGACAGTAAGTTAAATCCATGGAGAAATAAAGAATACTAGGAAAGGTAATTACTTAGATAAATATAAGAGAAAGTAAGAATATTTTTTTCTTTTTTTGACTAATGTAAGGATAAAAGATTATTATAAAACTATATTTTATAACTTCTATCATATAATATTTAAGGGTAAATATATATGACAATAACATCACAAAGGATAAATGAGGGAAGGGAACTATACTAGAGCAAAATTCATTTTATTGCAATTAAATTAAGAATAATCTGAAGCAGATTATTTTTAATTAAGATGTTATAATCCCTAGGGAAAAAGCCATTGAGAAACTAACTCAAAAAAAAAAAAAAGTGATACTCCAGCAAAGATCTACTTAAAGCAAAATAAGGTAGTAAAGGAGAAAAAGTAAATAGCAAAGTGACTGACATTAATCCAACTATATCAATAATTACACTAAATGTAAATGGGTTAAACACTCCAATCAAAAGGCAGAGATTGGTAAATTGAGACCAAATAGATATGTAATACAACTGTACTCTATCCACAAGAGATAAACTTTAGATTGAATGGCACAAAGTGACTTAAAGTGAAAGAATGGGGAAAGCTGTACCAGGCAAACAGTAATCATAAGAGAGTTCGAATGACCATATCAGTGTCAGAAGAAAATATACATTCAGACCAAAGAATGATAAAATGGTCAATTCAACAGAAAAATAAGGAATATCAGAACATGAGTACCGAACATCATATCCCCAAAATACATCTATTAAAAATAATGACAAAACTGAAGGGAGAAATACAGATCTCAACAATAAAAATCGGACATTTCAATACTACATTCTCAATAATGAAAAGAGGAACTAGACAGAAAAAATCAGCAAGGATACAGAAGATTTGAATAACACTATCAACCAACCTGACATAACTGACATCTCTAGAATACTCCATCCACCACAAAAAACACACATCCTTTTCAGGTGTAGATACAACATTCTCCAGAACAAACTATACACCAAGCCATAAAACACGCTTCAGTAAATTTAAAAGAATTAAAATCATGCAAAGTACATGATTACAAATCAATAACAGAAAGAAATTCAGGAAATTCACAAATGTTAGAAATTAAACAACATACCTCTAAATGACCCATTATGTTTCTGTTGATACAAAATACACAGAAAAGGCAACTTTATAAAGATAGAATGTAGATTAGTGATTGTCAGGAGCTGGGAATGAAAACCAGTATTTACTGCAAATGGACATCAGGAACCTTTTTAGGTGACGGAAACGTCAAACTAGATTGTGGCTATGGTTACATACCTATATAAAAGTACAAAACAAGCCATTGAATTCTAAGACTTAAATGGGACCATTTTATGGTATGCAAGCCCATATAGTATATAACACTTCTAAATAGTTGATAGGTCAGAGAAGAAATCAAAAGGGCAATTACAAAGTATTTTTCTCTGAATGAAAATGAAAAGACAACATACCAAAATTGGTGACATGCTGCTAAAGCTGTTTTTCATGAAGACTTTATAGCAGTAAATGCTTATGTTAGATAAGAAAAAGGTCTTAAATATCAATGACTTAAGCTTCCAACTAAAGACTAGAAGAAGTCAATTAAACCCAAATTAGGAAGATAAAAAATTATCAGAGGGGAAAAAAAATCAATGAAATAGAAAACAAAGAAAAAATAGAGAAAAATCAACTAAACCAAAAGCTGGTTTTTTGAAAAGTTCAATAAAATTTATAAACATTTGACCAGACTGAGCAAGAAAGGCATTTACCAATATCAGAAATGAGATATGGCATCAATATAGATTTACAGATATTAAGAGCAAAGGAAAAGTTTATGAAAAACTTCATGGAAATAAACTCAAAAACTTAGATGAAATGGACATATTCCTTGAAATATATAGGCAAACAAAGCTCACTAAAGATGAAATAGATAACTTGAATAGCCTTATATATATTGAAGAAATGTAACTTGTAATTAAAAACCTTCCTACATTGAAAATTCCACATCTAGTTTGCTTCAAAGGTGAATTCTACTAAACATTTAGGAAATAATTAATTCCAATTCTACACAAGAATATTTCAAAAAATTGAAGAGGAGAGAATGCTTTCCAACTTATTCTGTGAGGTCCTGATACTAACATCAGAAAAAGACACTGAAAGAAAAAGAAGACTAATATCCCTCATGAACATATATGCAAAGCTTCTAAAATTTTCAACAAATCAAGCTATATGAAAAAGGTTAAGAATCATGACCAAGGGAAGTTTTTCTCAGGAACATCAGGTTGATTTAACATTCCAAAAAATAAATAAATAAAAATCAATGAATGCAATTCATAGTATTTGTTAATTAAAAAGAAAAAATCATATGATCACCTCAATCGATGCACAAAAACTATTTTCCCAACTCCAACATCTATTCTAAATTGTTTAAGTCTCAGAAAATTAGAAATAGAGGCAAACTTTTACAAAGTGATAAAGCACATCTATAAAACATCTATAGCCAACATTGTAATTAATGATGAAAGAGTGAATGTATTCTCATAAGTGAAAGAGTTCCCAGCTGCCAAAGCTGGGAAAATGTGAGCAATCAAATACATAATGTAGTATTACAATGATAACCCAAATTATAAAATAAAAACATGAGTCTATACTGATAAAATAAAGGCTTATATAAATAAATAAATAGGGGACAAGAGACAAATCTCCTTTACAGGAGATTTCCAGTAATTTATATAGACACTCTCCCCTTAAAGAAGGTGAAGCATAACCCCACACTTAAGTACAGGCTATACTTGGTGACTTGCTTCTAGAGTACAGAATGGAAAGAGGGAAAAAGTGACTTTTCAGGGCAGAAAAACTAGTCAGATGATCAGAATTGTTACCATAAGTGATAAATCATTTTGATGTTATAAATTTAAAACTACTTCACTTCTTGGTTATACTCTGAAAAACCCTTAACCCTAGTCTAACCATGAGAAAACCACCAGACAAACCAAAACAACATACTGTTTAAAATATCCAACTAGTACTCCTCAAAAAAGTCCAGGTTATCATAAACAAGAAAAGTTTGAGGAACAGTTATAGCCCAAAAGAGTCTAAAGAGACATAACAACTAAATGTAATGTGATATTCTGGATTGGATCCTAGAAACATATATTATGGAAAAACTAATGAATTTCAAATAAAGTATGAAGTTCAGTCAATAACGATAAACAAGGCACAAATTACTGATAGAGGCAACAATAAACTGAAGTGTAAAAGTAAGATGCTAAGAGAAAGAAATCAGATACAGAAGAATATATCCTGCATCATTCTGTTTATATGAAATCCTAGAAAAGTTATAGCTACAGAGACAGAAAGCACAATATTGATTGCCAGTGGCCAGAAGTGAGGAGAGGATTGACTGCAAAGGGACACTAAGGAATTTTTAGAGTCATGGAAGTGTTCTACACAGGAACCACTACGATAGTGGTTACTAGAATGCATACATTTTGCAAAATTGGTGACTTTTTATAAATTAGATCTTAATAGTGCTATTTTCAATCGCCTTTTTATTGTCTTTAAGGCCTTTAGTTTTACTCAGGGTCACAGCCACCTCTAAAATGATAATACCAACACAGTGTTGTAAGCATGCTGGTAAAAGTGTGGCATATAACTCTGATATTGAGGATAACTGCCCAAAACAGCTATGGGGATAGGATCTTAGAGAAGTCTTCCCAGAGCCTCTGGGAGGAATTTTACTGTTTCATCTTTTTGCATGTTTTATGGGTGGTCAACTTGTTCCAGAGAGACATTCCATTCTCTTTACAAGGAGAACCTGGGGATACTAAGTTTTTCTAAAGAACACAATAATTTAACAGAAAATGAGGTACCTGCTATTTGACATTACTGTACATGCCTCAGCTAGATCCTATATTAGTTATAATGTGTTAGTATCCGAATTATTAGTCAACTCATGTTGACTATGGGCCTGGGCAAAAGTCCTGCACAGGAAGGGGAAATTGCTCTTCCAGGTTCTTTTAAACAGAATTTGGCTTGCTGTGATGCTTGTAAGTTTATCACTTTCCCAAATGTTCTATCAGATCCAAGGATAGTCTTTTATTAGCATATACTTATGTGATTTTTCTTTTTCCTTTTTTTTTCTACTACCTTCAATCACCCTATAGCAGCTGGTTTCAATGAACACTTTCAAAGTCAGCAGACGATTCCCAACTGAAATGTCCAGCCTTGATCTTGGACCCTTCTGCTTGTTGTTGTGTGTTTTCTTACAGCCTCTTTCTCATGAGAATAAATATATTTGCTTTCCTCACACATAAAGAAACTGTCTCTTATTTTTGCCAAAGATACAACCATCCCCCTAGTTCCCTAGGCTCAAGTTATTGGAATAACTTTTTAATCCTCTCTCTCCCTTGATCTCACCAAGTCTTTCCAAATGCTTTACTCAAATGTAACCTCATATGACCTCATATCCACACTCTTCAGATGACCTTCCTTCTGTTGCCTCCACCCCTTCTCTGTTCTAAAACACCTATACAAACTCCTATAACACCTTTTAAGTATCTTTTCACGGACATCTCTTTCTATACAGGAATCTACACTTCCCTTTGTCTGCTATAATAAATACAAACTTAAGTGTCCAGCATGCAGCGCCTTATATCAACTGCTCTTCTATATATTTTACACATCTCAAAAAACTCTGTTTGCTTCCCCATTTAGAGTTTACTGTACACTAATTTCCACATAGATTCTCACAATAACTCCATAAAACAGATGCACTATTATCACCTACATTTTACAGATGAAGAATCAAAAAATCAGAGTATCTTGCCAAAGGTCACTCAGTTTGTAAGTGGTAGAGTTATTACTTTATGTCAGATCATTCTGACCCAAAGACTATAGTCTTAACTATTATACCCTATCACCTTCACATCAAATACCTGTCTCTGTAAGTATCATTTACGTCCACCTAGACTCTCTTCTCTCCTTCAATCTTACCCAGGTTGGCTTTAATCTAAACCACCACCCAGTCGTGCATTTCCTTTCATGGTTCGTCTCCTGCCTTGTACTATATCTGTTTACTCTTGCTGATAGGTGATATTCAACTCAACTATAGAAATTTCAACTTTGAGAATTATGTATGTCTTATACAGCCTGGATCCCCAGCATCTAGTAAATTTCCTTGTCTACTGATGGAGATCAGTAAGCGTCTGTCAAAAAAAAAAAAAGTTCTTCATTTTTGGAAGTCTCTGGATTCTGTAATCCTTTCAGTGGTTAGTACACTTCTCTGCACACAGTAAAGGTAAATGCTGGCTCACTATGCTCCTTACACTTTAAATATGTTAACACATATTTCCTTGAAGTTATTTGCATTCTCTTGGACTTTCCCTCTTTAGTTCATGCATTTACAAAGGTTAGGAAAGCAGTGGGTGTGCAAAGAAGGATTCAGAGGCTAGAGCTACTCTTCCTCAGACCCAACAAAATGGGTTTTGACATCTTATACCACACGGAAATGAACAGAAAAATGGTCAAAAAATAGTTGAACATATGACCAATGGGAAATCATTTTACATTCATGTTGGACCTTTTTAGGACTACCTTTGTTACTAGTAAGAACACATCTTAAAATTAATGCCTGAAAAACAAATAAAGAAAAAACAAACAAAAGAATGAGAAATGATATTTGCATTTACACAGCATCCTACCTTTCCCTTAATGATTTTTACAATCATTTTCTATTCCTACCCTTAAAACAGCAGAAGCCAAGGCAGTTGTTATTATACTAATTTTATTTATAGTGTTATTTAAACACTATGAGATTTATTTTTGCAAAGTGATGAGGCCAATAAGTAATACCACTGGGACCAGGACTTGGATTTTCTGGATCACAATCCACTATTCTGACATATTTGAATTTTGCTGCATTCGCAGCCAATAATTCAGTCACAATTGCTTGCTTTGTGATCAGGGGTATATTTGTTAAACAGTGCTACCACCTGCTGGTAAGTTTTCCAATAATTCACAGTATAGCAAACCTAAAACAGGAAACAAATAAAAGGATAACCAATATAGCAATAGTTTACAATTACATTTACCTGCCACATTCTAACTGTACTTCCTAACTGTGCTATCATATCTGCTTAGGCACTCCTTTACAGGTAGCCAATGAATCTTCCAACCTTAAATGTCCAAACATTTCTTTTCTCAAGATCTTATAATTACATTAATTTTGTCTACTTCTTAGAATATGCATATCTGGGAGAACATTTTACTAAACTTTTATACAATACGATAACAAACTTGGTGCCTACCAACAATGTAAGTCAGTAATACCCAAATCTGTGTACATAAAATCATCATCTGGTGAGGAGTGAGGGCTATTATGGTAGCAAAGGCCTGTCTCCCTACATAAAAAAATAGTAAGCCAAAAAATACCACCGCATTCCTGAAGGGATTGCAGAGATCAGTGCCATTATTGAGGACTTGAAAGATGCAGGAGTGGTGATTCCCACCACATCCCCGCTCAACAGTCCTATTTTGGCCTGTGCAAAAGAAAGATGGATTTTGAAAAATGACAGTGGATTACCGTAAGCTTAACTGTGACAGTGAATCCAATTGCAGCTGCTGTACCAGATGTGGTTTCATTGCTTGAACAAATTAACACATTCCTTGGTATCAAGTATTCAGCTATTGACCTGGCAAATACCCTTTTCTCCATAAGGTCCACCAGGAGAAGATTTTTTTTTTTTCAGCTGGCAAGGCTGGCATTATACCTTGACTGTCACATCTCAAGAGTATATCACAACTCTCTAGGCCTATATAATAACTTAGCCCAGAGATGTTGATCACTTTTCCTTCTATAAGATATCATACTGGTCCATTACATCAATGACATTATGCTGATTGGAACTAGTGAGCAAGAAATAACTAGTTTAGCCTAGGCATTATCTGATCCACCAAGCTACACAGTTGGGCATGCATAGAAACACTCCATCATCAAATGAAAGTGGTATATACGTGATTGGCCTCAAGCAGGCACATGGTTTTTCACTTTGCTTGGAAGGAGAAATGGCCAGATGTATGATTATAAACTGGCTCATGGGTTGTGGTCAACGGTTTGGCTAGTCAGTCAGGGATTTGGAAGAAACATGATTAGAAAATTTATGAGGAGGAAATCTGGGGAAGTAGTACAGGGGTTGACCCCTCTGATTGGGCCAAAACATGAAGATATTTGTATCCCATGTAATTGTTCAGTAAAGGGTGACCTCAGCAGAGGAGAATTTTAATATTCAAGTGGATAAGATGAACTGTTTTGTGAATACCAGGCAGTCTCTTTCCCCAGCCACCCCTGTCATTGCCAAATGGGCTCATGAACAAAGTGGCCATGATGACAGGGACAGAGCTTATGCATGGGCTCAGCAATATGGCCTTCCACACACTGAGGCCAATCTGGCTATGACCACAACTGAGTGCCTCATCCGCTAGCAACAGAGACCTATTCTGAGTCCCTAATATGGCACCAGCTCCCTAGTAGTAGGTTGATTACACTGGACCACTTCCATTATGCAAGGGGCAGTGTCTTATGCTTATGGGAATAGACACTTACTCTGGGTACGAATTTGCCTTCCCTGCACTCAATGTTTCTTCCAAAACTACCATCCATAGACTTAAAGAATGGTTTATCCATCATCATGGTATTCCACACAGCATTGTTTCAGAACAAGAAAATCACTTCACAGCAAAAGAAGGGCAGCAATGGGCCAGTGCTCATGGAATTTATTGGTCTTACCATATTTCTCACCACACTGAAGCAGCTGGCTTGATCGAATGGTGTAATGGTCTTTTGAAGACTTAGTTACAGTGCCAGTAAGGTGGTGATACCTCACAGGGCTGTAGCAAGGTTCTGCAGAAGGCTGTACATGCTCTAAATCAACATCCTGTATATGGTGCTCTTTCTCCCGAAGCCAGGATTCACAGGTCCAGGAGTCAAGGAGTAGAAATGGCAATGGATCCACTCAATATTACCCCTGGTACCTCTAGCAAAATTTTTGTTTTGTGTTCTTCAGGCTATATACTCTGCTGGACTGGGGACTTTAGTTCCAGAGGAAGGAATGCTTACACCAGGAGATGATTCCACTGACCTTGAAGTTAATAATGCCAACACCCCACTGGCCACTTTGGGCTCCTCATGCTTCCAAATCACCAAAGAAGGGCGTTTCAGTGTAAGCTCGGGTAACTGATCTCATACCAAGAGGAAATTGGACTACTACTTCACAATGGCAGCAAGGAAGAGTAAGTCTTGAATATAGGCAATCTCTTAGGGTGTTACTTAGCATTATCATATCGTGTGATTAAAGTCAATAGAAAACTACACTAACCAAATCCAGGCAGGACTACTAATGGTCCAGACCCTTCAGGAATGAAGGTTTGGGTCACCCCACCGGTTAAAGAACCATGACCAACTGAGGTGCTTGGTGAAGAAAAGGGGATAGAGAATGGATAGTGGATAAAGGTAGTTATAATTACTAGCTAAAAGCATGTGGCCAGTTGCAGAAATTAGGCCTGTTTCTACACCACTCAGATATACACACACATAGGCATGCTTGTTCTCTTTCCTCTCTTATTTTCTTATAATGTAAGGTAAAATATATTGACTTTACAACATATATTTAAGTATTGTTAATTTAACATCATAGTATAAGTTATAGACTATCAAAGAGAAGACTAACCATCACTCAAGAACTCTACCTCCTTTACCAGAAAAGCAGTCAGTGCATTCTCAATTGTACACCGGAGAGTTGTAGCACAACAGGCAAAATTATGATCTTATTTTCATGAATTGCATCTTAAGTATGGTTTAAGGAGATGACTATGGGTGCGAAGTTAACAAAAGGTGTAGTTGGGTTGGGTAATTTTATGTGTCAATATGAATGAGGCATGGATGCCTAGATTATATCTTACTGGGGGAGTGTTTTGAGTAGATTTCTGGTTGACATTGGTACCTGAATCAGTGAACCCAATGAAGTAGAAGGCCCTGTACAATATGGTTGGGCATCATCCAATCTGCTGAGGGCTGACTAAAACAAACTGTGGAGGAAGGAGAAATTTGTCTCTTTGTTTCCTGCCTCACAAGTTGAGCTGGGACAGCTCATCTCCTCTTCTCCAGCATCAGTCTGAATTCACATCATCATCTCCTCTTGTTCTCAGGCTTTCAGACTTTGACTCAATCACACTACCAGCTTCCCTGGTGCTCCATCTTGCAGATGGCATCTCGTGGTACTTCTCAGCCTCCATAATCATGTGAGCCAATTTCTCATAATAAATCACCATGTATATACAAACACATACCCACATATATACCTATCCTATTGGTTCTGTTTCTCTGGAGAGCCCTAACACTAGGTTTATCTCCTGAACATTCTAATTCATTTCTGGATTAGAATCAGGAAAAAATGTTTTTTAATGAGCACCCCAAGTGATTGTCATGATGAGGAAAGTTGCAAAGCTCTGACTTAAGCAAATAATTCATCCTGGGCTCTAACCATAATTGGCTCAGAGAGTCTAATAAGGTCAAATAACCCTTCTAAAACTCAGCTCTTCATAAGAGAAATATGCAGACTGTAGTAAATTCCAACCACTAGATAGAACCTTCCTTTGTGGACAAAATCTTTGCAAAATAAAATGTTCTGGATAGCCATAAGATTGATCTACGGAAGGCACACCCATGTGATAACTGAATTTTCACATATTGGATAATTTGTTTTATTTAGTCAGCAATATTGAACTTACAATTAATTATCCCACTAGACCATGAAGAGTTGTGAAATAAATGTTAACCTTAAAAAATAATTGGAGAAAAGAAAAAAAGACTGTCAACATCAGTAGGTTTGGGAAAGTAAGAATTAAAAGTGTTTTCCAACTGCTAGATGTTTTGTCATAATCCTTTACCTGCTCACAGAGTGTAACTGCACAATGTCAGAGTAGAAAGATAATAACCAGGAGAAACTCAAGAGATTCTTGGCTGTAATTGCATTAGTTAACACCCTCCATATGCTGAAAATCAAATGCCCCACAACTATTAGGAGAAAAATCAGTGAAAAATTAGCCTTACTAGGAAAATGTTGGACGTTTAAATGAACAATGTTAGAAGGAAGTAGAGGCTGGTGTAGGACAGGCTGACTTGGGAAAAGTTTGTGAAGCCATTAGGTGACTTACATATTCTTTATCTCATCATCAACTTGTAAAACCAATTCAGTCAGCCTTCCATATCCATGGGTTCTGCATCCTTGGATTCAAACAACCATGGATTGAAAATTGTGAGATACAGATCAAGACAAAAGGATGGACTGCATTGGCAAAACACAAAATCCTTGCAAGTGAAAACATCTGTGACTCATTCAATGAAAGGACAATACAGAAGCTCTGAGAATTTTGCTCCCCACACCTTTATCCTCAGACTCACCAGCACTTAGTGTTACAGGAAGAGCTAAACCTTCCAAGTGGTAAACAGGCAGATTGTCCAGGAATGGGCTGCTTAGGACTGAGGTAGGTAGTTAGGGCTTTTGCCAGCTCACGTTTGAGGTTTTTTGATTCATAGGTATGTTTTCATCCGGTCATTTAAAAGAATCCTCTTCTTCAATCCTCCCTTACGTTGGATATTTCTAGCTGGTGTTATAAGACTGCAAAGCTGCCCTTCAGTCTAATCACGTTTTACCTATGAAAGAATATGAGCTGTGAGTAACAAACCAGAACTGGTAGTCTCACATAGCAAATAATCCAATAATTTTTCCTGCTTACTGAAACTCCACTGATTTGCTCTATCCAAAGTGACAACAGAGTGTAGTCTACATTGAAAACTAGCTATGATACAGCTAGAACATCAAACTATCTGCCCTGTCTGGATGGGATTTGTTCCTTGGGTGCATCACACCAAATTCATTAAAATTCAAGAAAAATAGTTTTTAGTGGAACCACAGGAAAAAAAAAAATCTCTTGATCTTTTATTCTATACACCTTCCACAGGGGCCCTATATCACATTGAACAGCAATAAATTTGACTGGATCAGAAACCTAGGAATCTTTCTTTATTCTTCTATTTTCTCTTCCAACTCCAAAGTGCAATCTATTTCCAAGATTCTCATTTTTTGCTCCCAAATATTTTTGAATCTGCTCAGTTTTCTCCATATCCATGACATCAACTAGCCTAAAGTGCTGTTATAGTAGACTATGATTAATAAAATAGCCTACAAAATCTTCCTGCATCTAAACTTGCCCTTCTGTAGTTAATCCTCTATTCTGTAGTCAAAGTGATCTTTCTAGAAGACAAACAAATATCGATCATATTTTATGTTCTGCTTGAACTCCCTCATACCTTTACTATTTCCCTTAGGAGCTTGTTATTTAAAGTGTGGCCCATGAGCCTGCAGCGTCAGCAATACCTAAGAGCTTAGGAGAAATGCAGAGTAGCAAGGTCCATTACAAACCTAGTGAATAAGGCTCTCTACACTGTAAAATTTCTGTACTGTAAAATTTCTGTATGGTTTAAATGCACGTTAAAGTTTAAGAACCACTATGTTAGGATAAAATCCAAACTCATGGCTCACAAAGCTTTTGATGAACTACCCACAAATTAGCTTTCCTGACACTTCTCTTGACAACCCCCATCCATCCAACCTATAAAGATGCTATGTGGTCTCTTGCATCTAGATTTTCAAACGTCGGTTTACTTTTCCTGAATACTCTTTTCCACACCGCCCCAACTTCTTCCTTGCTAACTCCTACTCATTTTAATTATTCTCCCAATAAATTTTTCCATATAAACTGAGATATGTATTTCAACTAGGTATTTTAATGACACTCTATACTTCCTTACAATAGAACTTCTCTCACTATTGTAATAGACTATATCCTCCAGAATACTGTAAGCACTCTAGAAATAGAAAACTAGCTTAATATGTTAGTTGTTGTATATCCAACACCAAAAGTTAGCACATACTAAGTGTACAATATTTAGTAAATAAATGTTGACAAAAAATATACCTGATAGCTTAGTTGTTTTTTTTCCCTATGCAGAATTACGCAGAAAAACTATGATTTTTTTTTTTTTTTTAACTCCCAGGAAAACTAATTCTAGAAACCTAGGCTGAATGTAGTAGAAGGATGTCTTCAGGTAGTCACTCGCACGCAGTTAGGGAAGAGGAGGCAATCTGGGAAGCAGTATCTCAGACGATAAATTCAAAGCCAGGTAACCTTTCAGGGAAGTTAAGCTGAAAGTGGCAGTGAATACAGGAGATTCGGGTATGCATGAATGGGGAAGACACTGAGTAAATCAGATGGGAGCAAGATGGTTTGAAGTGGGGCAGAGATATTGAAAAATTCACTGAGTCATAGAATATACAACACAGGTTTAAACTGTATGAGTCCACTCATATCAGATTTTTTTCCCCACTAAATACGTACTACAGTACTATACAATCCATAGTTGGTTGAGTTTGAATTTGCAGGTGCAGAATCATGGATAGAGAGGGCTAACTGTAAAGTATGCAGAGGGTCAGCACCCCTAACTTCCTCACTGTTCAAGGATCAACTGTAGCTTGTGAGGAGAAGTCTGCAACCTTAGCAATAAATGCATGGTTCAAAGAGTAAAACCCCCAACTGTTCATAATGTTATGTTTTGTTCTCTTTCAAGGATATTTCTTCCTCATCCCCCTTCTCAATCCTTTCATCTATAAGTAAATTCCACTACTAAATGCAGAGGAGGATTTCACACTCCAAGTGGTGACATTTTCCTTTTTAAAATCCTGTTATACTCTCTATAACTTCTATGTGGAAAACGAATTATTGGGTTTCCAGAGTAGATGCTAGGAGACCAGTAAACCAGACAGGTAATTACAGGAGGCTGCACAGAGATTGTGGTAGTGAAGGTAGAGAGGATGGGTACACTTGAGTGATATTAAAGAGACAGAGTTGATTAAATG
Organism: Monodon monoceros; assembly: GCF_005190385.1. NCBI lineage: Eukaryota > Metazoa > Chordata > Mammalia > Artiodactyla > Monodontidae > Monodon > Monodon monoceros. The sequence goes on along the minus strand of NW_021703768.1, from coordinate 107,260,217 downwards.
GATTATAAACTGAAACGTAACCTCATTAGCTGCCTTTTTAATAACTTAGTATCTGATTTTATCGCACACATTGCTGAGGAAATTGTAAAAATAAAGTATTCTCTTCCTAGGTCAGTGCTCAATAAGGAGAACATGTTTAGTTAGAGTGTGAAGATAGTGAAGCCCAATGGTGAAAAGTGGGATGAGTTTTAGTCCAGCATCTCTCAGGGTCTCCTTGAGCTAAAAATGAATTCAGACCTTAAGTCCCACATAAGAGAGCTGAATATAACAGCAGCCAGGGAAAGTAAGTTGATAGCGGTCAGAAAGCTATTATGATCATTGTTCCTGTTCCTCAACTGAAATCTTTCGAGAAAAACCAAGTCTGGTAAGTACTTGAATTGGAGAAAATGTTCAGTGAGAAATACATTATCTTTAAAGCCCAGAGGAGAATTCTGCCTAAGCCAACTCAAAAAGGCTGTACAAAAAAATAAGCAAAAGCATCCTAGAAACCATACTCTGACAACCATGCACGTGTGATCCTAGAGGACTTAGTCTTTCCAAGTGAAAGTGTAGGCAAGAGAATCCAGATGAAACTGGATGCCAACTAACTCAAAGATTCATTTGGATAAAACACAGCAGAATAATGTGGAACACAAGGTTGAAACTTTTTCTGTTGTCTATAAGGGCAACACAGGCAAGGATGTTAATTTTAAATACCCAGAGTCTCAGTTCTCAGTTGTAAACAAAAATGACTAAAATATTATTACAGAATATTTTAAAATAATGTAAATTTCATAGTTTAATTTAAAAGACATTCTAGAAATAAGAGAAGCTCCTTTTCAGAGGATGACTAAACTCCCAACAAGCTAAAGCAAAGCCATCCTATATAGGTTCTTATTCCAGAAGGTACCATCAAGTTCTTGTTATCTGAAACTACTTATTATCTAAGAGAATGAGTTGATAATACTTAGGTTACATCACTTTGCTTTACTGTTTTTAATATTGCCAAGAAGACAGCAGTAGAGAGCAATAGAGAGATCTTATTAACACCTTCTTAACACCTCATTAATACCCTGTGCATTCAGCACAGACCAAAATCCAACTTTGGAAATAAGGAACAAGCCCTAAGCTAAGGCCTACTTTAAATCTACCCTAAAACAAATTAAAACCAAGTCTTGAAAGGTAAGCAAGAAAGAAATATTTTGAAGATTGATGCCACAAGTAAGAGGAGCTTAAGAAACACCCTGGGCTTTCCAGAGATTCTAACAATGCATAAAGTCAAACCTACACAAGTCCAATGTGATGAGTTAGTAATTTACCTGCATGTTAAAAGAAAAAAAATTCAAAATTTCTACAATGTTTTATCAATAATGTACAGTACACATGAAAATTATACATACAAAGCCAGAAATATTGCTATACATAGTTAAGGAAAAAACAGTCAATAGACACCAACCCTAAAACGGCTAAGCTGGTGAATTCAGCAGACAAAAATTGAATACAGGTATTATAAATATGTTCAAAACACAAAAGGAAAATACAGTCAATATATGAACAGTTAGGATATATGAGCTGAAAAATGAAAATTATAAATAGTATCATATCCATGAATGATTAAATATCCCTGGTCGGGGGGCTAAGTTCCCACATGCCTCACAGCCAAAAAAACGAATCATAAAACAGAAGCAATATTGTAACAAATTCAATAAAGACTTTAAAAATGGTCCACATCAAAAAAAAAAAAGAAAAAAAGAAATGAGAAAATCGTAAGATATTATCCGGTGCAAGGTTGAAAGAAAAAGATTAACCTTGCACTAGATAATACCTTATGATTATGGTTTATAATGCCTTATGAGTATAATTTTTCTTATTTATAATTATGATTTATCTCATGACACATTAGTTAATTCTTGCAAATTCAGAATGTCAAGAGATATAAAAGTTTATTACTTTAATTTTAACAGTACTTAGAACTTTTCTTCCTGCTTTGGTGAGATGTAATTGACATATAGCACTATATAAGTTTAAGGTGTACAGCATAACGATTTGACTTAAATACATCGTAAAATGACTACAGTAAGTTTAGTGAACATCCACTTTCTTATACAAATACAAAATTTAGTAGAACATTTTTCCCTATGATGCGAATTCTTAGTATTTAACTTTTATATATGATATACAGTATCATATATATCATGTTGTACATTACATCACTATTACTTATTTATCTTATAACTGGAGGTTTGTACCTCTTGACTACCTTCATCCAATTATCCCTCCCCAGCCCCTTGCCTCTGGTAACCACAAGTTGACCTCTTTTTCTATGAGTTTAATTTTGAACTATAATTGAGCTACAACACTATGTTAGTTCCTAGTACACAACAGAGCAATTTGATATTTCTAAACACTTCAAAATGATCACCACAGTAAATCTACTTACCAACTGTCATCATACAAAGATATTACATAATTATTGACTATATTCCACATAATATACATTTCATACCCATGACTCACTTAATTTGTAACTGAAAGTTTGTACATTTTAATTTCCCTCACCCATTTCTCTCCTCCCTCAACTCCTCGCCTCTGACAACTTATTTGTACTCTGTATCTGTGAGAATTTCTGTTTAGTTATGTCTGTTCATTTGTTTTGTTTTTCACGTTCTACATATTAGTGAAATAATATGGTATTTGTCTTTCTCTGACTTATTTTATTTAGCATATACCCTCTAGGTCCATCCACAGTGTTGCAAATGGCAAGATTCCATTCTTTTTTACGGCTGAGTAATATAACATTGCATATATATATGCAACCGTATTTTCTTTATCAATTCATCCATTGATAGATGCTTAGGTTGCCTCCATATCTTAGCAACTGTAAATAATGCTGCTATGAAAACTGAGGTGCCTCTATCTTTTTGAATAAATGTTTTCTTTGGATAAATACCCAGGAGTGAAACTGATGGATCATATGGTAGTTCTATTTTTAATTTTTTGAGGAAATTCCATACTGTTTTCCATAGTGGTTGCACCAATTTACATTCGAACCAACAGTATACTAGGGTTCCCTTTTCTCTACACCCTTGTAAACCCTTGTTGTCTTTTTGATAATAGCCATTTGCATTCTCCCTGATAATTAATGAGGTTGAACATCTTTTCACGTTCCTGTTGGCTTTTTGTATGTCTTCTTTGGAAAAATGTCTATTCAGGTCCAATGCTCATTTCTTAATCAAATTGGTTTTTTGATGTTGAGCTGTACAAGTTCGTTGTATATTTTGGATATTAACCCCTTATCAGATATATCGTTTGCAAGTATCTTCTTGCATTCAGTTTTATTTTTATAATTTTTTATTTATTCAAAAATATTTTTATTTATTTATTTATTTAGTTTTGGCTGCGTTCGGTTTTCATTGCTACACACGGGTTTTCTCTAGTTGCGGTGAGCCAGAGCTACTCTTCGTTGCGGTGTGCAGGCTTCTCATTGCAGTGGCTTCTCTTGTTGCAGAGCACAGGCTCTGAGGTGCGCAGGCTTCAGTAACTGTGACATGTGGGGGGCTCAGCAGTTGTGGCTCGTGGATTTAGTTGCTCCACAGCATGTGGGATCTTCCCGGACCAGGGATCAAACCCATGTGCCCTGTATTGGCAGGCGGATTCTTAACAACTGTGCCACCAGGGAAGTCCCTTGCATGCAGTTTCAAAGCCTAAGTTATAAAGACTAAGTAAGCTTAATAAAATTAAAATGTGTCTAATATTTAAAAATAGAAACATTTGGGAGAACAAAAAAATGTCATGATTATATTAGATAAGACACATAGAACTTAAAACTAGAGGCTTGGCATCTCCAAAAATAACCAGCTGAAAATGTGGCCCCCTCCTCCTTTGCTGCACCCAAACCTCCAACTCCACCCCACTCCAGGTCTTTATGCTTTTTGGTTTTAATTTTGCCTTCTTTTATACCTCTAGGTAATAATCAAACAGGAGAGTAATGACAGCGAATAGGTGATCAAAGTAAAGGACAATGAATTATAACAGGGCAGAAAGTTCTGTGTGCCTACCAAACTTAGGGTCTACCTTTTGGAGTGAGGATCAAAATGTTATCATTCTTGAGAACTCAGTCACAGTAACACACTCATGTTCACCACACTTATGTCACTTTTAACTTCACCGTAAATGGATATGAGGTTAACTTGTCAATTCATGTTAAATTTTATTTATTTTTTATACAGCAGGTTGTTATCTATTTTATACATATCAGTGTATATATGTCAATCCCAACCTACCAATTCATACCACCACCACCACAGCGCCCCCCCACCCTGCTTTCCCCTTTTGGTGTCCATACGTTTGTTCTCTACATCTGTGTCTCTATTTCTGCCCTGCAAACCGGTTCATCTGTACCATTTTTCTAGATTCCACATACATGCATTAATATGTGATATTTGTTTTTCTTTCTGACTTACTTCACTCTGTATGACAGTCTCTAGGTCCATCCACATCTCTACAAATGACACAACTTCGTTCCTTTTTATGGCTGAGTAATATAATATTCCATTGTATATATGTACCACATCTTCTTTATCCATTCATCTGTCAGTGGGCATTTAGGTTGCTTCCATGACCTGGCTATTGTAAATAGTGCTGCAATGAACATTGGGGTGCATGTGTCTTTTTGAATTATGGTTTCCTCTGGGAATATGCCCAGTAGTGGGATTGCTAGGTCATATGGCAATTCTATTTTTAATTTTTTAAGGAATTCAAGTTAAAAATGAGGTTTTTTTGCCAAAATAATGAGTTTTAACTATCCTTGTTTATTTCAAGAATTTCTTTAAAAAAATATGATTTACTCTTGGCTGAACAGCAAAGACATTGTCTTGTGCATGAAGTACAGAAGGTTTAAGACCACTGTATCCTCTACATCCTATGTCCAGTTTAGCAAGGAATTCCAGATGTACAAAATTAGTTCTTTACACTTGTACTGGGCAAGAAACTTAGGACAGAAACAAGACTAGTAATTGGTTGGGTGAAGACAGTAAGAAATATGGTACTCTCCTTTCCTACTTCCCTAAGTTAGAGATGTCTGCTAAGAGATGGGCATGAATTTAGCTCAGATACAGGCTCCTGGCAGCTTTGGGTACCACTGCAAATGGATTTAACTGCACCTCTCTCACTGTTTCCATGGAAATTTGTACCTCTGTAGAGTCTTTCTGTTGTACTTCATGGTTAGTTCTTCCTGTTTCTTCTACTAAAGTGTACTCAGCTTGAGCTCAAGGAGTCAAAATTGAGAGGGAGGTACAGAGACTTACCATATACCCCCTGCCCACACACATGCAGAGCCTCCCCCATTATCATCATCACTTATCAGAATGGTACTTTTTTTAACCAAGGACAAATGTACATTAACACATCATAATTACACAAAGTTGTAATTTACCTTATGTTTCCCTCTTGGTGTTGTCTCTTTTGTGAGTTTGCTAAGTAAATTACATGTATCTTAAATTACATATATCTATCATTATTATACCATGCAGAGTATTTTCACAGCTCAAAAAATCCTCTGGTGCCAGAATGAAGACTACTTCTGGGATATCCACACCCACGCAGTACTATTGCTTTCTCTACGCAGCTCTTCACAGACTTTTAGGAGAGCTTAAATGTGTCTTATAATGGGAAGAGGGAGGAAGGTACAATGTGTATGTGCATCCATGTAAGTGCTCTGTATTTTGCTCTTTTCACTTCTGTGCTCTATGCTTGCACATACTGAGCTCGGCCCATTCTGGGGTCCTGTTGGGGAGTTTGGCTTTCACCTCCATTTCAGTTTCCTCGTGGTCTTAGTCATCAGCAGACTTCCATGTATGTACTTTCAGATTTTCAGAAAATCATCACTCTCTAATTTCCCCATGATCGGCTACAATTCTCCTCACTTTTAAGATTTCATTCATTTTTGTGTTCCTTTATTTTCTCAGGAAGGAGAGAGGCAGGCATACGTGCACATTTTTGAATGAGCACCAAGGATCTCCCTCTGAAATCATAACTTCCCACTGCTGATCTCAGGCTAGCTCGTTAGCCTCATGTTTCCATAGTTCTTTTTCTGTTGACCTACGTATGGCCAGTGTTTTCATATGCAGGGGTTTCTTAATGGTAGCAGTTGTGGGGTCAGATTCTTGGTTTCACACTTAGCTCTGGAACTATCTGATGCATCACTTCAGGAGAGTTGCTTCCAGTGTGTGCCTGAGCCAGGGCACAATCAAGATTATTACCGTCGTCTACCTCTCAGAGAAACCTGAGAATGATTTCATGCATTTTCACTGCCATAGCATTTCTAAAACAGTCTTCTGATTTTAAAATAACCTTCTCTGTCATAAAAACCATAAGCAGACACAGGAAAATGCCAGCAGGAAAAGGTAAACTGAGTACATTCCAATGTTCCATCAACACATCTTGAAAATTCTTCATCCTCACTGGTGAGTGATTCCTGAACAACATCCAGAATGCTAGGCTTAGGGGCCAGTAAGGAAGAAAAACAGCAATATAACTTTCTAAATCCTGCCCCTTGGTAGAACTTATCCTCAGTGTTGATTTCATTATGATTTCTCTTTTTCTACCTCTCTGACTAAATGAGAACTTGATGAATCATTGCATAATTAAATAACCATGAAACAGCAGGATGCATACTCTGGGCGCTCTCAACAGGCAGGATGTGTTTTCACTTCATTTGGTTCATAGAGGAAAGGTGACTCAAAGGGGAAATTTTTTCTTCTTAATACATTTTTTTTTAAACACACGATACATATATAGGGAGAAATAAAGGACTTGCTTCACAAACATCAACACTTATATTAACTTTCTAAACTTTTACAGACAACTAACCAAAGAAGTCCAGCCTTTAAACATCCCCTTATGTGTTTCCAGGATTTGGATTAACTAAATGAATCATTTCCATCTGGGTCTGGCCTCTGTCTCTGGCAGAGACACCAAAGGACTATTGCAGAAGGGATTGGTTATTGTCTTTGCTATTAGTCTCAGAAAATTAGTCAGAGCCAAAATATACTGATTTCCTTAATTCCCATGAGGATACCAACGTGTGTGTGTGTGTGTGTGTGTGTGTGTGTGTGTGTGTGTGTATACACACACACATGATCAAAAACTTTGTATTTTTTCAGTAGTTAATACTTTTAGGTAAAAAGTCTAGAATCCTATTATTCCTTATAATTCTTAAGCATCGTAAAAGGCACAGACCAGGTGCTCTGACAATTCTTGTCCTTGTTCCTTTCATGTGTGTCTCTAACTTCCATGACAAACGTCCTGCGTTGGATTCAGGTCTTAAGAACCATTGACGTGAACCCCTTGATGGCTCTGTATTTGGAGTCCCTGCCCTCTCAATGTGTTACTATACACACTAACATGACCTTACCTGCAATGTTTGTCCCTATAAGCCTTTAGAGTTTAGTTTACGTCAATGTCCAGAGAGGCTTACTCTGGTCATCTGCAAGCTTAAATAATAAATGAGACTGTATCTGACATGAATTCTGAAGAGGCCCTCCTTTTTATGCTACTTCACCTGGAGATGTGCCTGCCTGGTTTTTTCAAATTATCTTTGTGGCAGTTATTTATAACAAATGCCTTCCCATTCTGCACTTTGAGTTTTTAAGAACCATTATGGGTAGAATCTTGTTGATTTCTGAAGACAGATTACCACTGCTTCCTCACATTGCCCCTACTTCCTTTCTATTGAACTAGTTTATAAAATCACTTGTTTCCCTAGTAGTTTACTTTTACCAAAACCGTTTAAATTCTTCACTAATTAATGAAAAGACAGGACCAGAAACTGGCAATACAAGGACAGAAATAGAAAAATCAATCTGGTTCTAAAAGTTATTTTAAGAAGGGTTTTCCTTAAAAAACTTAATTTCTCATTAACCCTGAAAAATTAGGAGCCTTGGATTGTCATTTAAACATTTTTCTGACATTGAATAAAGTAGGAAGACCTATTCCAACTTATTAAGAGAGTACATGCACTTACATACCTAAGCAATTCATTCCAGTGACTGGAATTCTGTTTATATAGAGTGAAAGAATACATAATTTAATTTCTAATAGCTTTATTTTAAATTTGCCTTCAGTTAAACAACTGATTAGACAAAAAGTCTGTCTATATTTAAGTTATGAGTTATAAGCACATATTTGAGATGGGTACCTTTAGAATACTACTAGTGATCAATACATTTTTAGAATGACCTGTAATTTTGAAACATTTAAATGCTGTATATTATTTGATACCTTATACCTAGGCAAGGTGCTGAAATTATATTTCTACATGAAAACAATTGGCTTTAATCGATTCTGCAGAAGATAAGCATCAGTCTTCTTAAAAGCAATAAGGAAACATAATTTTGGGGTAAAATGGAAAGAGTACTCCAAGCCTAAGTCAAAATTTTCCTACAAAATAGAAAAAAAGGTATGAAGGGAGACTTAGGAATGGCACTAAAGCGTACGATTAGCAGGATGAATGAGTCTCACGTACCCTGAACCTATGCATCAAATAGGCCTAAATTTCATGTGGTATTTTTGGTTTAAAAAATTCCAGTGAACACATTTTTATATGTGTTTATATATATATATATATTTTTTTTTAATATTTATTTTTGGCTGCGTTGGGTCTTCGTTGCTGCACGGGGGCTTTCTCTAGTTGCGGTGAGGAGGGGCTACTCCTCGTTGTGGTGCACAGGCTTCTCATCGCAATGGCTTCTCTTGTTGCGGAGCACGGGCTGTAGGCGCGCGGGCTTCAGTAGTTGTGGCTCATGGGCTCTAGAGCACAGGCTCAGTAGTTGTGGTGCATGGGCTCAGTTGCTCTGTGGCATGTGGAATCTTCCAGGACCAGGGATTGAACCTGTGTCTCTTGCATTGGCAGGCAGATTCCTATCCACTGCGCCACCAGGGAAGCCCTCATTCAATTTTTATTATGGTTGATGATAAGTTTATAACTTCTATAATAACATGATTTCATCTATATGATACTGCCTTCCCATCGATAACCAAGTTTCTCAAAAAACACACAATATTCGTGTGATCTAACAGTGGAGCAAGTTGCCAAAATACCTCTTCTCTTTAGAAGAATAGCAATTCCTTTTGTCCTTCAGTGGTTTAGAAGTGGTTCTCCTTTCTTGGATAAATAGACCACAGAGACTATCCTGTATGTAAGTGTGTCCCTCAAATTTCTGCCATTTGGTTTAAAATCTGGAAGTGTTTTTGCAGGCATTCTGCTAAAATCACCCTAAAATAACCATATCGTTGGTTCACAAATTGGCCCCCCTACATGGAGGGCAAGGAGAGAGCACTCCAGATTGGTAGGTGGCAGTTCTAATAAGCAACTTACTTAGGAGCCTTGCTTGTACAAGCGCTCACCCACCAGGACCTTAGAAGTTTCTATATGGACCTTACCTGGGTTTAGCCTGGATGGTCTCCACACCTTACTCTCTCATGGTTGCCTCCTAGTGATAGCTCTGCCTACGGGAACAGTGGGTTCAAGATTTCATAGGTTCAGCTCTCCGGTCAACTCAACTGATGGTCACATCCTCTCAATGACCTCCTCCAAAACAGCTGCTGTTCCTAAAGCTGGCTTGTTAGCAATCTTTATTTTCCAAGTTTCTATCAGAGCGCATCTTGTTCTGACAACTACAAACAGCTTCTGTGACCTTATTGATTGTATATCCGTGGTCTTTGGCAGAAATGCAGCTTTGGCCATCGTGCACATATCCCATATGAAATTATTCCAGATGTGTTTACTGTCTACTTACTATCTTTTCAATGAATGTAGTTTATTTTAGTAACAGAGGTCCAGGAAGGGAGCAAGGAAAGCAGGGTTTTGGCTCTGGCTTGGCACCTGTATTTGATAGCTTAAACAAGGCACCTCACCACCCTAAATTTGTTCCTCAACAGTAAAATACGAGTATTGACTAAACACTCTCCCTTTCCATAAATGCCATGGAATTTTTTCATTATGAAGGGTGGAACGTGTCTTCTTTGGTACATATAATCAGCTTAAGCCCTACTATTGATGGAATACAAATTCTTTTATTACCATAGTATCTGTTCTACCTCATGGTGGCTGGATCTCCCCCTTCCCGAGACATCTAGCTACTTCTAGACTTTTTTCCACTGAGGTCTGTAGTCCAACAGTATATCTTTTGGAGGGAGAGAATATTACATTAAGGTGAGAATTAGCCTCACTTAAGAAACGACTTCCTTTGAACACTTTGGGCTATCAAATTTGGCCTGTAATTTGAAGACTTTCCTTTTCATTCTTTCAAGCAATCTATTTTAACTTTCAAAAATTACATCAACTGATCAGCTCTTTGTCAAAAAAACCCCACACATCACACTGATTGACAATTTGAGATTATACTCCAAAATGTAAGACGTCAGGTAAAAAAAATTCCAGAATAGTAAATCCTACTTGTTAAATAGTGGAAATATATGTGTTTGTACCTAAACTCTTTTGTCTAGTTGACTGGCTCTAATTAAACAACTCCCAAGTTTCAGAACAAGATGGAGGTTCACTTTATTTTTAAAGGATTAGAAGAGAAATCCTAACATTTCCAAGAAAGGCAACCTTTACAGTAGCTCAGGTTAGAGACCCAGGAACATTGCCACTCAAGAGGCAATACCATCAAGAGCAAAAGGGAGAGTACTTCTACTCCTACAAAACCTACATCCTAAGATGACTCACTTAACTTCTCTAACCCTCAATTCTCACATCTGTCAAGTGGGGATATTATTAAATTCCATCCACGCATAGTTACTGAGAGGATAAAATGTGAACTTAGAACTATTAGACTCATGTTACACTCTATATAAATGCAAGGGCTGTAGTTAAAGCATACAGTTAAGAGCTGGGATGAGAATCGGGACATAGTTTTGATCCTGTTTAAGGCAAATCATCGACGCATCTGGGCCTCAGATTCCTCATCTGTAAAAGAGGGAGCTAAATTAGATGATGTGATTTCTCTATCAACTATGAAATTTTATGACAGAAGAATTGAAAGGTGGGTAAGTTTGTCATTTGATAAGTGTGTGAGGCGGGGTGAAATGAGTGTCTTAGTCTTACATAGCCTGCCAAAGTCAGGACTTAATCCAGTGGGCCTATTACATGCCAAGCAACATGCTAAGCTCTGAATTAAAAACATATTTTAAAACTTGTTAAAAGTGGCCTTCTCTTCCATTGCTCTTTCATCAATAAAGCTTAATAAAACAAACAAAACTCTTCGAGGGATAAAAAAACAAAGTACATTTAAGTACACCAATATGTGACGAGTTTACATAACCAGTCTCTAGTGTTTCATTAGCGAATGCAGCTGTTTTCTTGCTTTTTTACCCCAGCACATTTTTTCAACATGATATGTATGTCTCCACTGTCCTATGTCTCCATGACACAAGACAACAAACACAATTCTGGCACAATAATTTAAATAGTCCATGCAAAAAGCCATTAGTTGAAAGTAATCTCTATTTTTATAGCAATTTATAGGAAATATGGGAATGCTTATATATACATATTATCTACTCGTGAATTTATATAAATTCATATTCATGTGTTTAATTTGCTTTAAGAAACTCTTAAGGGAAAATAGAACATGTACTCATATGAGACACATTTTAGTGTCTATGGTTAGTACGGTATTTTTATGACTAACATTAACAAAATGCTAAGGAAGGAATATCAAAGGCCAAGGTGCTTTCACAGGGGGAAAGAAGACTATCATGGATTTTTACTTCAGGGCAAAACCCTTAGGCCCTGACAAATGTTTTCTGAACTCCTGCTAATATTCAACATCTTTCCTGAATTGCGTTCACTGGATGAAAACTTCTTTGCTGAAGTCCCAGGAAGAAGTAGAACATCAACTTCTATTTGAGAACTTAATGTCAGCAGCTAAGAAAGGCAAATTTGAGAGTACATGGCAGAGCTTTGGTGGCCCTGGTACCAGAGGACAGGAGAAATAGACACTTCCCTAAACAGAACAGTCAGGAAGCAGAGATGAGGGACCACCTCAGTCTACTTCACAATGTAATCCAATGTTAGGTCATGACCATGCTTTACGTATCATCATTTAAAGAGATTTTAAACACGTATCTTAAATTGGCAATGAAGGATCATTTGCATATATATTTAGGAGTCCCTCAACACTGAGAATTTTTTAATTTTCATGTATTCATTTTGATGCTAAATAAAAGGAAAATTTGTTTTGCTATTGAAAAGCCAAAAATTCTCTTTTGCAATAATACTTCCAATTGGAAGACATTTTCAGAGAATAATGTTACAGTTCCTCAGGTTAGTATTTGTCAAACAGAGGTATTTGGAAGACTATTAAGTCTGAAAGATTTTTCCCCTTGAGCATGGAAAGCTCAAGTCTGACTTGACAAAGACTAAATAGGGAGACCTACAAAGAACAACTGTTGATGCTGAAGGTGACCTTGACATTTCTAGTCAGTCTGAAATAGATTCAGGAAAAAAACAAACCCTCTGCAGGTAGACCTTCAAGAAATGCTCAGCGGGCTTTCCTGGTGGCACAGTGGTTGAGAGCCCGCCTGCCGATGCAGGGGACACGGGTTCGTGCCCCGGTCTGGCAGGATCCCACATGCCGCGGAGCGGCTGGGCCCGTGAGTCATGGCCGCTGAGCCTGTGCGTCTTGAGCCTGTGATCCGCAACAGAAGAGCCCACAACAGTGAGAGGCCCGCGTGCCGCCAAAAAAAAAAAAAGAAATGCTCAGCGTAAAATTGTGCAGAGGACTTAGAAAGCCACTACAGTAATGGGATATCAGAGAGTCAAGCTAAGGGGAAAAGCTTTTTTGGAGACAATAATTAAACATCCTAAAACTTACTGGGATAGATGCTTCAAGCCCTATGGCACTTACTCTCAGTGTTTTCCAGTATGTGGCTACTGCCATCAGAACCACTTGATAAAAAAAAACAGATGCTTGGCCCAGACCCAGACCTACTGAATCACAATTTCTTGGGCAGGGGCCTGAAAACCTGATTTATATTAAGCTCCCCAGGTCAGTCTGATGCACAAAGAGATTAAGAACTACCACTCAGTTTTAAAAGGTACTTAGGAAATAACACCTACCCCTGCATAATCCCATTTCTTCCTCCCCACTATGGCTAAGACATAGAATATACTGAAAATGGCAACAATGTCAGATACATCTCAGGACTATGTAATGATCCAGGGGCATAAGTGATGAGAGAAATGTCTCTGTAGCTTCTTCATTAGTTTTCTCATTCTTGAAATTCTCAAAATGCTTTATTGTCAGAAGAAGTTTGGAAAAATGATGTTTAGAGAGCCTAATATTAGCTTGACAATGATGGTTGTAAATAAACTTAATACACAGTCATACATTCTTGTATACAGCTAAGGCCTCTGTGGCCCAGTTCAACACATAACATCTCAAAACACTTAAGACAGCAGAAAATTGTTTAGCCAAAATATTTGAACCTGATATTTAAAAAGAACAGATGTTCATCTTTTAACTAGAATGAATTAAGTAACATGTATTTCTGATTAAGTACATTCACTGAAGAAATTTGGAGAACACTGAAAAGCATAAAAAACAAATCAAAATACATTAAATATGAGCCTCAACTAGAATGTCAGTTCTATAAGCAGATATTTTTGTTTCAGGCATTGCTGTATATACAGTACTCTGACTAGGTCCTGGCACTCAAATTGACTATTCAGTATTTTATATGGTTGAAAAGAAAATAACGATATTTTGACAAATATCCATGTCTCTTCTCTCATAAGCAAACATCTATTTATGTATCCCTTAATGTTTCACTCCCTAGAACTTACTAAAATTTAAAGAACATGTCTATACATATACTTTTAAATGTACCATCTTCCCTCTGGAAAGTTTTTACTAATTACACACAAAACTGTACCAGATTGTCTTTCTGTTTGTTTGCTTCCTTTTCCAAGTACCGTGGATAGTAATAATTTCCTATTATCACTTATACTTTTTTTTTTTTTTTTTCAGTACGCGGGCCTCTCACTGTGTGGCCTCTCCCGTTGCGGAGCACAGGCTCCGGACGCGCAGGCTCAGCGGCCATGGCTCACTGGCCCAGCCGCTCCGTGGCATGTGGGATCCTCCCGGACCAGGGCATGAACCTGCGTCACCTGCATCAGCAGGCAGACTCTCAACCACTGTACCACGAGGGAAGCCCCACTTACATTTTTCATGATAATTTTTCATGCTGTGGTCATCTGCATTCTTTTTTGGTAAACACCTGGCAATTTCCTATTTGCCCATATTTCTAATACGAAAAAAAGAGCTGCCAGTTTAAAAAAAAAATTGCTAACAATTCTTTACGTTAAAAAGTGTAAGTTCTTTTTAATTATATGCTGCAGAATTTTCCAAAGTTGATGTTTGCTTTTTAATATTACAGAGTTATAAGATTTCGCTTATTTTGTGGTTACACTTCATAGTATTTTATTACTTTTTTCAATGCTGAGATAAGCTTAAAGTAATCAAATGTGCCTATCTGCTCATTATGTATGGGGGATCATTAGTTTAGAGTTCAATTTGGTGAAGCTGTCTTTATTTTGGGAACTGGGACCTGACTTATGGTATCAAACTATCAATAAATGAGTAAAGTATGCTGCAACTTCAAAATTATGAGAAATTTGTGAAGAGTTGGTCATGTAGTGAGTTAATAATTGATGAAAGAAGTACAAGTTATAAGCATGCATATTTGGAATACTTTTTACAATGTGGTACTTAAATGAGCTTATTATCATTCTCTCTTCCTTAAGATTGAATGAGGTAAGCTTAGAAAATGAGCATTGGTCCTCTGGCCTTAGTGGGCATCTTTTCGAATCTCCCTTGTTAATGGATATTCTCAGTCTCTGACTTCTTTCTGACATTATGGATGACCTTTCCACGTAAGCCCAGGCTACCCTGTCAATTAGCTTCTGAGTGTGCTTGAGAGAATACAAACAGTGTATTTAGAGGCTACAGGTATAACCTCATATTTCCCTGAACTTACCAGCTTACCTTTGTCCTCCTTTTAGGACTGACAGTAAAATCGGCTATGAGAATGCAAATGGATTTAGTTAAATTTTATTTTTAAAGTACAAAAAGAATTCTGTGTTGCTTTGAAAATGACCTAAAAGTAGGTCCAATTCAGGATAGTGAAAATTCACTTTGATTTTAATATTTAGGTGAAATAATGCATACAAACTAATGATTTGTTATTAAAATTTAAATAATTCTCTCAATATTACTCCTAAATTTCATATAAAGTTTGTTTTTAATAATCTGAGATCACAGAAATCACTAGAAATCACTGGGAAAAAATGCACTGTTGTATTATGACTTTGCCAAAAGTCTTTATCTGATTAAATTTATTATGTTTCCTAGCATTCCCTAAACTGACACAGTGTCTAACTCCATTTTTTTAAAAAGTAACATTTCTGAACACCTAAACCTAAAAATTGATTACTAGCAGGAATTACGGGTAAGTCTCACTTTTGAATTCTTTGATGAATTAGAAATTACCTCACGAGTAGATAAGTGCCTTAAGATGGGGCAGTTTCATATTATGTCTTTGTATTCTCAGAGTTCATCTGACATGCAGAACATACACACACATACAAATCATTGTTGAAAAATTAAATCTGCAGAGAGAAGGATGGCTGGAGACAGAACGCAACCAGGAGAAAGAAATATTAGCTCTGCCAGCCCTGTTTCAGTCATATTTTTGACTATTTATAATAAAGGAAAGTAAACAGATTGGAAAGCACCACCAAATACCAACAGTTAGGTCTGCAAAACTCTCAGCAAAGCTGTGGAGTTTTACTCAAGTCACTCATGTCCTCTCCCCTACACGACTGCCTTATTCAGGCCTCACTGCTTTCACAGTGCACAAGGAAGCACTGAATCCAAATATTCAAATGTATGCATTTATACAGAACACAAATAAGTAGTTCAAAATCCTCTCAGGAATTTGTATCAAATACTGTATACTTCTTATAGCCAAAGACAGTAGGCACACCGATTAAAAAATGATTTTCTGATTTATAAATTTGTATTTAACTAAACAGTAAGTAGTGAGTCCTCATTTTTCATACCTTGGATCAGCTTTTCTTTATGTGAAGTCACCAGGTCTTTGAGCTTTGGTTAGCAAATAAACAATATCCCCTCAAAGCTCTGAGGAAATGTGAACAGCCCTGATGTGGCCTGGTTAGGAAGACATGAAAACACACTGAACAAATCACTCGTGGAGGAGATGAGTTTGCATTTCAGTATCTCATCCGTAAAGGAAATTCGATGAGTTAATTTCTAAGGCTGGATTTACTGAAAAATTCTTAATTTCTAATTAGGCATTCACTATTTCTCAGTGTATTTCACCATCTAGGTTCATAACAAATCACATACAAGATACATGCCTTTCCACAAACAAGAATAGAACAGAAAGCCGGGGGGAAATACTAAGAAACTTGTTATCAAAACAGACTCCAAAAGGAATGTCTGAAAATACTGGATCTCCTTTCACTGAGCTATTACCACTTTCTTCAAGTGATATTTAGATTACATGATCCATTTTTATAAAATGAAAGCCGAGATACCATCAAAAGTTACATCCCACAAAGGCAGGGACTTCACTTTTCTGTAAATGAAGATTTATATGGAAGATAAATAATAAAACATGAGAGATGAGCTGCTCTGGACGAAGCAGCGTTGAGAGCCCTATTCCCATATCATGCCCCGAAGGGGCGCCATAGAGCTTCTAGTGCACGTGTTCCCGGACTAGGATCCAAGCGTGCTTGTACTGAGATATGGATGTTTCCAGCCCTCTGAGCAGCCAAAGCATTTCAGTACGTTGCCTCTCCTGATCACGCTTTATCAGTTTACCCTAAAGTACTCTAGAAATGTTAGTTTTCTTTTTTACTTGCACCGTGATAGAAAGATTGAAAACCACTGTAGCACGACAGATAAATTAGCCAGTTAAACTTGAGTTAACAGGTGTGACCTGTTGCCACTGACAGAAGAACCTTAATATGGCTCTTAAAGTACTTGTGATTGGGATTGCAGGCCCACCCACCTGAATTTGCTTGCCAGCCTGCCCCACAAGGCGGGAAAAACTGAATCGCTCAATTCAACTGCTTACTTGGGCGGGGGGCGGGGGCGGGCACTTAATTTTTCTCAGAAGATCATTTGGCTTATTGGGGTACCTCTAGCTCTTTATGATAAGCCATGCCATCTGCATAAGAAAAGGTAGCTATTTTTCTATTTTGTGATTGGAAGGCATGCAACTAGTTCATTAAGGGGGAAAAAATGCCTTAATTTGGGTAGAAGTTAAAGAAATTGGAGCCAAGGTCTTTGATATACACCACTTGAGGTGAATATCTTCCATCAGGAGAAGACCTGCCCTGTCAGATTAGACTTTCAGAAGTATTCAGAGTTGAGACTGTGTTAAGTGCTTTATAAACATTATATGAAGTTCTCATAAGTAACAAGATCTTCTTTTTTAACAGTTGAAAAATCTGGAGTTCACAGGAGTGATGATAAAATTCGATTTATTCCAGGTGATCTCTAAGTCCTAACAGATAGGACAACCTGGTTGGTTGAACCATTCCAGTAGCTTACTGTGGGACTGTGTGTGGGTGACTAAAACCACGTGCCCTTCACCCCATCAGAATTCTGAGCTCTGTGAAAGTACACTAAATGTGGATGCAAGGTCCCCAGATGGTTTTGCTGTATAGATAGACTGAAAACCAAAGTGAAGGGCTGCCTGTTCACGAACGAAGGCAGACTAATTCTTAAGTCCATCTTCAAGAGTGGCAGATGAAGAGTTACTTAATATCAATGATCAGAAAACATTCAGACCTAGTTCAACTAACAGCTAACAACATTCAGCTAACAGTTTTGGAAGCAGGCAGAATTCCCCCAGTGCCTTTTTCAATATGAAGTAATTATCAGATGACTCCATACAAGAAAGATGTATTGGGTGAAGGCAGTTTCATAGAATTTCAAAGTGGAAAAAAAAAACCCTGAATTACAGGTGTTTTTTTTTTTTCTAACCCTGGCATATTAGATTCACTTTGGGACAATTTTTTAAAATACTGATTCCAGGATTTTAACCAGAGATCAATTAAAACAGAATTTCCAATGACAGATGTGAATATTAGTACCTTTTTGAAACTCCCTGATTTTTATGCGTAGCCGTGATTTAAGAACCACTGTTCTAAGGCTTTAGAGTGAGGTTCAACCTGTCACTTGATTATTAGGCAATGCTTCTCTAACTTTAGCCTGCATAGAATCACCTGGGAATTTTGGTAAACCACAGATTATGTACTGGTAGTACTAGCATGGGGCTTGAGATTCTCTATTTCCCACAGGTATGATGGTGATGATTTGAGGGGCTCGTTGAGTAGCGAAGTCTCAGAGCACTGGTTCTCAAACCTAGCTGCACACGTATCAGGCCTACCTGTCCCATTTCATTTATTTGTATTGCTTGCCTCACCCCATGGGCAATCAGGTTTGAGCGCTCTGGGTTACGCAATGCCTACTGCACATTAACCCCCGGTCACCCGGCACGACTAGCAACACCCCAGCAGAGCTGTCTTTAATCGATACATACCATGAATAACTGGTCTACTCAACAGAATTTTTTTAGACGTTGCCCTGGTGTATGTATCGTGAGCTGTCCTTCCCCATAGCTGATATTTAGGAATATTCAAGGCTATGCAGTTAGTGGGAGAGCCCGTAAAACAGGGTTCATTCATACCAACTCCTAGCTCCAGGTTCTTAACCTCTCCGTGTAAGGATAACAGAAACAACCTGACAAGGTTATGAGTATTAGGGAAGTCACAGCATCTAAGTACCTGGCTCAGAGTAAGTGGTATCAAGCTCCTATTACTGCCCATTTTGTACGAAGCCCTTCACCTGTGTTGGGCGTGGCCAGTGCAGGTTGTGCAGCTCTTTTTAGACAACTAGATTGTAAGCTCCTTCAAGGAGTAAAATGTCCTAACCTGTTAAGGCAGGAAATGTTACGAATATTAAAACAAACCATAATATAGATTATATATTACAATATAATTGTATCTATTAAACCAAACTAACCAGCCAAAAGCCAAAGAAACAAACCCTGCCAGAAAGAATTAAAATGAAAAGGTTCCAGGCCCTGGATTTAAAAAGCCGTAACCCATCTGGGGAGAATTTGTTTTCCAGCATTCCCCAATTATGTCCAGGACCTCATCTTTGTACTAACCACCCTGTGTGACCTGTTTTGTCTCTCATTAGACTGAACTTCTTCAGAACAGCTCTCTCTTCTGGAGACATTCCCTGGCAGGGAGGCTTTCACTGGGTAGGCAGTCAATAAAGCAGTACTGAAGAAACAGACAAACCCATATATATTCACTCCAGAAAACTCTTGGTAGCCAAGGTTTGCTTGCAGTCTATTTCTTATGTGTTAAAATACTTCAAAACCTGTGCTGCTGGTCTATCAGTGACAGAACGTGTTTGCTGGATGATGTTAATATAAATAAACCCCATGTACCAGAACATCTTTCCACATTCTAAGTAGCCAAAACAGAGCTTTGTGTACAATCTAAATTTTAACAGTGATAGCATGATTGGATTTTCCAGAACTATTTTTGCTATTTTGCAAGTTAATGTGGACTCAAATCATTTAACATCTTCCCAAGTATCTTTCATTTAAAAATTTAGTAGTTCTTTCGAGTAGAATTTTTCAAGGGGTGAAAAGTAGATGCTTAGCCTATTTTTGAGAAGTTTCGACCAACAAAGCTGATCTTAATGTAGTAACCTTCAGCAAAATTTGTGAATTCACAGAATCTATTCCAAAATCTAAAATAAAAAATCTATAAAATGTGCTTCACAAGATTAAGTAATGAGCTCTCATTCATTTGTTCTTGAAAAAAAATCTCAAACAATGCATTCAATCTAAAATCTCTAAGCTGGTCCAGACATTCCATAAAGATAATTTTTTTAATGAATGCCCTTATGCCTTATATAATTATTGGAATTTTTTTGTTTATCAAAGAAAATGAGGTAACATTTCTTGTTCACGCTTTTATAATTGTGTTTGCGTTAAGGTATGTCTCTTAAGATTATAAAGGGCATCCTTGTTTGAACCAATACAATGATTCATCTTCTCTCCTAAGAATCCATTTAACACTTGAGGGGAATCAGCCATTCTGTGCTCGTGTTGCTTGATTTTGTAAAAATTCTGAGGCTCAATTTTTAGCCTTAGGCAACCTGTTCAGTCTTATTTTAAATGAAGGTTTTCAGAAAAGTATAACCCTAATATCTAGATGAAAGAGTAGATATTTTTTGTCATCTCATCCAACTCCATTTCCTATACAAGAGAACCTAGAGATGTCTCAGAAAGGCTTGTTGAAGGCTGCTGCAGAGAGCTAGGACAAGAACCTGAGCCCTGCCTCACTACCTTTTCCACTA
The DNA here is from genome assembly GCF_005190385.1 of Monodon monoceros. NCBI lineage: Eukaryota > Metazoa > Chordata > Mammalia > Artiodactyla > Monodontidae > Monodon > Monodon monoceros. Next base: position 107,239,761 of record NW_021703768.1, on the reverse strand, counting down.
AAGTTCACCACACCTGTCTGCTGGGAGGTAAGTCCTCCTTAGAGCTCTTGTACTCCTCCAGGTCTTGCTGGGTGTGCCATGTCTTCAAGGCCCTGAACACTTCTACCCAGCCCACTTCTCAGTCTTGTTTATGCAGCCGGTAACCCTGAGTAATGAGGTAACAGCTTTTTATGGACAAAGAACAGGTTTGCTTACTGTTTGCTATAAAAGTTCAGTGTAAACCCACTGAGTGCATGGTATCCATCTGGTACATACTGCATCGCCCCTGTGGGACTTAGGTGTAAAGGGAACCAATGCACACATGCTACTGTTCACAGTGCTTGCATAATTAAGTCCTTTGTCTCTGATCCAGGAATGTCATGTCTTCTGCTAGCATCCATGAAACAGTAGCATGGTCATTATCTTATAAGAAGTGTACAATCAAATCCCAAGCCTGCCACTGATTTTAGCTTGAAAAGTCATGTCTACAGGTTATTATAGCAAATGATTTAACTAGATTTATTCAGAACATATGAGATTGGTCAACATGGAAAGAGAACAAGGGCGACCGCATAGGTGTGTTCCCACTCCTCTATAATTCTAAAAAGCTTTTATGCTAATTTTGGTTCTAATCATGTCACTGAAGACTTTTTATTCAAAGCTAACTAAAATATTCAGGTATTTAAAAGAGATGGATTTAGTTTTAGCTAAGTATAGTTATTTTGTAATTAAAATATGCAGAAATTTGTCAAAGTCAATATTCGCCATAGACAAATTAAGCTTCTATTTATCTCTGGAAGATTTGAATACAGAGGTTGGGCGAGTTGACAAAATTTCTAATTACTTTTTTGAATGCATAGCTAAATCAATTTAGTTAATATTTAAAGGAAGACTAAAGACAGCAAGACGGTTGGCATATAATGGAACTCACCTTTCTCAATGAGCTCTCAAGAATATTTTAAAATGTTTAGTCTTCAAAAATGCTATTTATAGCAAACAGAGCATAAAGTTGTCTATATAGAAATTTTTTTAAAACTTGGAAATAAAGAATCCCCACTTGCCACCCATGCCTCACACATCATTACTTGCTCACAGAGGCTTCCCTCGCACAATGACTGGCTCTCGTGACGGCCAGAGGGAGTATAGCATAGTAGTTATGGCAGTTACAGCAGTTTCTAAATTCTAGGTTAAAATCTCAGCCTTCTCACTTCCAACCAGATGGATGACCTTGGGCAAGTTACTTATTCACTTAGTTCTTCAGTTACATTATATGGTTGTTATGAGGATTGAGTTACTTAATATGACAGACGCTCAAATATTAAATTTGATTCACTTTAAAAATCTGAAGTATACAATTTAGAACTGCAATGAACCTTACGCATGGTACAGTTCAGTCCAATCTCTTCATTGTACAAATGAGACATTTGCCCCCAGTGTTAAAGCTATTAAGAATGAAGCTGGGTCTACCATTTCAAAGCTTTTCATTACACAATGCATCACATAACCAGTGGCTCTTTCTCCAGTATTTAAAGGCAATCCCCCATTCTTCTCTTTCCTGCCAATTCCCTCCACCAACAACTCCAACCATTTTTTTTAAATATGAAAAGAAAAGTATGTGATAGATAAACACACACAATGTTACATCTACACCATGCTGTCTACCTGCAGGAATGAATTGCTGAAATCCAATATGGACATCATACGACACAGTATTTAAGTTTTGCCAAATTCTCCAAAAGAAAAAAGCACTTATTGGCATACAAACAATACAACCAAAAAGATGTTAACATTTGGGTAACAGCTAACAATTTACACCTGCCTTCTTTGTGTGTTTCATGTATTATTTCTAGGTCTTAATTTCTTGGAAAAATCCCCACATTTCCGACATTTACAAAGCATTCCACATTTTTAGTTGGGGCTGCCAAACAGGCTATTTTGTGAAAGCACAATATGTATCTTCCAGAAGTCCAATTCAAAGCTGCACGTATTCAAAATACGTTAACAGTGAGCATTTGTGTATTAACCATAGGTTCTGAGACACATCACCTTTCATTTCTTGCATTTACTGTCTCAAGTGGGAGGAACAATTCAGCAAGGAAACAGCTGTGAGAACAATGAACAAATATGAAGCCAAGGGACTTCTACAGTTTAGGGACTTTCCCTCCCATCCCACTTTTCTGGAAATAAATGAATAGAAGCTAGATTTACTGTCTTGATGGCATCCCACTTATTTTCTTCCTCTTTTTCTTCATATAAACATGATTGCAAATCAAAAAAAACGGCAACAAACAAAAAAAGCAAGTACATTAATTTTCTATTGCTGTGTAATGAATTATCACTAATTTAGCAGCTTAAGAGACGTTTACTACCTCATAGTTCTGGAGATCAGAAGTCCTGGCACAGCATGGGGGCCATCTCGGCTCAGGGTCTCACAAGGCAGAAATCAAGGCATTGGGGGTCCCGCCCGCATTCTTACCTGGGGGCTCTGGGGGAAAACTTGCTTCCAGACTCACTGAGGTTCTTTGCTAAATTGAGTTCCTTGTGCTTGTACAACTTAGGAGCCTGTTTCCTTGCTGGCCTCCCAAATCCTCAGCCTTGTAGTAAGCAATAGAGAATCTTCTAAGTCAGCAACAGGGAATCTCCCTCCCACGGAATCCCTCCCACAGACTGAATCTCTTTTGCCAGGAACAGCCCAGTCCCTTTTAAGAGCTCACCTGATTCAATCAAGAACACAAAGGCAGTCTCCCTATCTTAAGGTGAACTGATTTGAAGCCTTAATTACTTGAGCAAACCCTTTACAGCTGAACAGAGATTAGTATTTGCCTGTCAGGGCAAAGTGTGTGTACACCAGAGTGGGAACCTTGGGGCCCAGTCCAAAATTCTGTTTCCTACAACAGGGAAATCAAGATTACAGTCTCTTTAACCGGAATTAATAGGTTATTTTACTTGACCACCATTTTGGACTTTAATCTCTTCTAAAAATAAATTTTCAATAAGATGTCTGCTATTCAGGCTTAAAAGATAAAGAAAAGCAACATGGTAATAAGAATTCTAAAAGCCAACTGCAATTATTTCATAACCATATCAAAGTAATCGATGTATCTCATTATGGTAGCCTAGTGATTTTTAAATTTTTTAATCATGGGTTAAACAGTGACAATAATGCTCCATGGAGGATCAAGGAAGCATTAGTGATGTAAGAATATTGATTTGTAGTTATCTGAGGATGAAAATAATGGTAATTTTCATATTATCAGCCATTCTCCCAAATTAGTTCAAAACCATCTGGAAAGAAGTAAGGCTAGACTGAAGATGGGGCACAGGGAAAGTTCTCGGCGCTGGAAGCAGCCCTTTAGCTTTGCGAATGTAAACAGTGTACTGTTTTATAGATTCTAAAATGGATCCTTTTTACTGTTCTCCCCCCCTTTCCTTCTGATAATCTCTAGCGTTATCAACTAATGTAAGGAAGCCCAGGGCAACGTGTTAAGTAATGTAGTTGTCATCTTGCTGAGCCTTTCCTCACCTCTGCAACTAGAAACATCTATCTCTGGGTCTCACTAGCCACACTTGTGAAAGAAAACCGTTCTAGAATTTTACAGCTGAAATGGACCTGAGATCATGATCTTTAAAGTTCCATCCAGATCTAAAGTCATATTTACCCAAATATCAACTTTTAAAAAGAGAAAATATTCTTCCTAATTAGAGAAATGTGGTAATTAAATGGATGTTATAGGGTATTTGGTTTCCTGGTTAGAATAACTTTTATTACTTTTAATTTCAGATAAAGTTTTAGAATTTCAATAAACGATGTGTCTTGATCTTATTTCTAACCCCCTTGCAATTCAAGACACTGGACTATTCTTTTGCTTATGTTCTCAAGGTCTTTATTTACATCAGTTAAAAGAATTTTGTTACCTTACAAAATTGGAGACACTTCCAATTCAAAGACTAATGTATTAAAATCAATTCAGGCTTCCTATAATTAGGCCTCATCACCTTGCTTGCATGATCTGCAAAAAAGAAGGGAGAACGCAGAATTCACAAGTATATTACTCTAAACTTTGTTGTACTGACATTCCTGAACCTTTGACATAATTCAATTCACTTTTACTGAAAGGTTATGATACATCTGATTTTGTACCAGACCCTAAGCTTCCTTGGGGCATCTTTCTATCCTCAGCACATGTTTAGAACTTAGTAGGTTCTCAAAATGAGTTTCCAGAATGAGTATAGAATGCACAGGTCCTGCTTTCAAGAAGCTTAGAATCTAGTGGGAAAGACAGATTTTAGCCCCGTGAAACCCATTTCAGATTTCTAACCTACTGAACTGGAAGATAATAAATTTGCGTTGTTTTAAACCTCAAAGTTTGTGGTAATTTAATATGGTAGCCATAGGAAACTGACTCAAGTTCACAGAATTGTTTCAGCTGTGAAAAGGCTTCATTCATTGGGGTGGTGTTTCGTGAGAGGAAGGGCCAGGACTCAGTGGAGGAAAACAGGTGATGTTAGTTAAATCCTTGCTACTCATAAAGTATGGTTGGTCTCTTCTGAGCAGGGCTGGTAGAAACTGGCTTTTTTTTTTTTTTTGTAAATGCAAAATGTCAGGCACAGAAGCCAGACCTATTGAACCAGAGTCAGCATTTTAACAAGATCCCCCAGGTGATGTGTATTCATATTAGAGTTTGAGAAGCACTAGGTTAAATTTATTAAAAACTATTTTAAAACGTGTAGAAATCTTTGATTCTTCTTTTTTGACACACAAGTTTGCTGGGAAAAAAATTTAAACATAACCCTAAGAAGAATGCTAGATTGCTGTTTGTTACACTGACCAGAAAAAAAAAAAAAAAAAAAAAATTTCTCCTGCTCTTAAATAAGAAGGCCCTTCAATAAAATCCATTTACCCCCATGGGTAAATGGATTTTCATTCTTCAAAAATTTCCATGAGCTGAAAGATTACAAATGTCAAAATTTTTACACCTTTAAATAAATATTAGAATCCCTGGAAGAGTACTCAAAGAGCCATGCTGTGGCAGACAAAAGAACTTCATTCACATAATACGTTTTCTTTAATTACTTTAATATAAAAGACACCAATGTTTCATATTTCACATAATATTTTTTAAAAAGTTTTAAAACCCTATAATAAGTATTTAATGAAAATAAATTTATTGAATGGTAGTAATGACTGCAAAAGCAATACTACCAAATGATTACTGAGGCCTTTTGCATTAACAGTAATTGGAAGGTAGGTGGAAAAAATTTCAAACAAGAATATGGATGTTTTAAAACTACATTTTATCCAGCCTTTACCTTTTTGCTAAATCTTGTGCATATTAGATGTATTCAAGATGGTTATAAAGCTATTCAGCTAAAATAATACTTCGGAGATGTTAAAACAGCCCTCCATTAATGATATGGTGTTGCAAATCCTCCCATCTGTTTACAAAATTAAAACAAGCAATGAGCGAATGAGTCTTTCTGGGTAAAAGATTCAGTTAAAAAAGAGAACATTAACAGAGAATTAGTGATGGTGAGCAGAATAAGAAAATTAGCATAATTAAGAAAGATATGTAATTATTCAACATAAGTTTGTCTGGTTAAACCAGTGCAACATAATAAATAACTTGACTGCATCGTGAGCGAAAGGGGTAACACGATCCAGAGTCCTGTTTTTAAATTCTCGTTTAATAATCCTATTTCAATCAACCTGTAAAGTAAAAGCACTGAATCCACATTAACATTATAACATACATCTTACAATAAGACAAAAGTCAAACTATTACTGGTAGATCTTTGTCTTTAACTGTGCACAATTTAAGAAAATTTCACAAGAGTGTGCACTTTTGAAAGTATGATCAGTGTATATGGTATAGAGAAAACAGGCACCTCCATTATAATTTTTTTAATAAATAAAAGCACATTAACATAAGAAGAAGGTAAGCAGCACCTAAAACCTTTGACATCTGTAACTAAATGCTGGTACCCAAACGGTCTAATTGGTTAAGTTTTACTAAGAGGCGCAAAAAAGAGCCAATTTTTGACTTAACGTTTTAATTCTACTAGAGACATGAGCTTGTCCGGGCTTACAGTCCTGTCACCTGATGGTGAGTAGCACACCCGTTCTTCACATGTCTTATACTTTGGAAAGCAGACCCGACTCTGGAGCACTCGCCTTAATTAGATTCTGAATTTCCTTGAATTTTGGATGATCTTTATCAGCCACCAGCTGTAGCAGAACAGCTTCACTTGTAGTCACTATGATCCCAGTTCGAGCAAGACGCTTTAAAAAAAAAAAAAGACAAATCAAGAAATTAAGCATGAGAATGAACACTGTATTAGAACAGCAAAAAGCATGCCAGGACACAATGATTAGTGTCCTCTATCAAAACCATGGGCCTTGGCCATACCATCAAATTCAGAGATGAGGAGAGATTTCAAACTAGCCACACCACAAACCCTTTATGATGGTTCTCAATATTAGTAATAAGGACTAGAAACAAGTAAAAGAGAATAGGCAGCCAATATTCTCACTTGCCAATATTCTCACTTATATGCACCAGGGACAGAGGGAAATCAAGGCTAAGGACTGTAAAACAATGATTCTTAAGTTCTTTTTTTCCTCTCTCCAAATATCTGACATTAAACTGCATGCCCTTCCCGTAAGTAAGAAATGCTGGTGGTAGAGGAGCCTCATGTGAGGTTTAAGAACGTGCCCCTGGACGACAACAGAACCACTACCATTGCCACCATTGTAAGCTTTTTAGAATCATAAACAGGAGTATAAAATTTAAGGTTGTATAGAGTTTCATTGACAGGTTAAAGAACATCCTTGCCAAATTGTTCCAGTGGAATCATAATAAAGAGCTAAGGACAGAAATCTCAAGGAAGGGGAGGAGGGAAAGGGAAGGAGGAGGGCAAAGAAGAGAAAGTGGAGAAAAGGGTGGGAGAGGGGAATGGGAGGAGAATTCTAGAGCAGAGATCCATTTTCTGGATGTATTTATCAGAAACCTCAGGGAAAAAAACAGACCAACTGTTTGTTACCCCAAGCAACATTCACTGTAAGAGCCTTAGAAGATGAGGTGGTTAGACACGATTCCTATGCAAGTTAGAGGAAAAGACGTGGATCAGTGTCTCGTCATAAAGGGAGTCACCTGAATAAACAGGACATCCCAATGGAGCCAAAGTAAACCCTTCAAATGGCTGCAGATCCAGAGACCCAACCTTCCCACTGGCAGACTCTTCCTTTTTATCCCCAAGGATGCAGAAGGGAGCGTAAGCCATACCCTACTTATCAGATAGCAAGCTTGGACCTCAAACACCAGCACAGGAGTGTGCAGAGCAGGCTGACCACAGCTCTGGAGAAATGAAAAAACAGCAGAGGGCTACATAGGAAAGAGGAAGAAATAAGTGTCCTTTATGTTGGGACAAATCCCAGAGGATGAGTCATCACTGAGTTCTTTAAAGACGTCTGGAGACTAATTTCCTCCTCCTCGCTTTTCAGTCAACTCCTGACTATCGTATCAAACCCTCAGAAATCTCAAAGGACTGTGTGCTTGCTTCAGACAGCAGGGTGGGGAATAAGACTAGCTGCAGCTCGATGCCGTGAATGTCCAGCCATCCAAATGCAGCTCTCTCCCTGGCTGCCTGCCTTCCTTACTGCTCCCTGTTGAATCAACGGACTTTCAATCAGTCAGTCTGAATCTGAATCATACTTTCAATGTCTGTGAAAGTGCCTTCTATATTCCAAAGTGCAAACAAAGGTCAGTTCTCAGTAATCCTTCTAGTTCCTTCATGAGGCAGGAAGGATAGAAAACTGTTTCCAGGTCTGAGGAAGAAATGTGATGACCCAGGAAGAAGGCAGCTTTTTTCCATAGTGCTCTCCTGACCAGACTAGAGCAGCACCGGATCCACCCTAAGCCAGCAACCCTCAGGGATGCTGTGAGTCCGTACACTGTGGCAGGGGCAAGCTGGGACACTAGAGGCACACAAAAAACTTTAGTAAACAGAAACTTACATAAAATTATTTAACTTCAAGACTGAGATATGCCCAATATTGATTGCATTCGAAAGTAATCAAGCCAAGAACCTGTGTTAGGGGAAGGCATGGCTCACGCCTTTGCTAAGATTGCAAAGTCTTTAGGTCAGACTAACAGATCTTCCCACAGTGCCTTCCCAGCCCCAACCCAGAAGGGTACCTGAGCAGAAAGAGAACAGCAGCACTTTTTCCAGACACCGGCAGGTTCCTGCCCACCACCTTGAGCTATGAGGACACCTACAATACTGGTCCCACACTCACTTTATCTCCTGGCTTTAGAAGGGGCAATTAAAACTCCAGCTGTTTAATGCAAATGGCTCCACGGCTTAATAGGCTTCCTGAATTCTTCCCTTACACTTGCAAAACCAGTCCAACTAGGCCAAAGGAAAGGTTACTCTGACCCACAAACCTAAAAATGCAAGAACACAAAGCCAAGATGGCCTGAGAGAGGGTGGGGAAAAAAAAGACTAAACCCATTAAATTCCCAAGTAACACTAACAACTCCCCAGAAGTACAAGGACATCAAGCTCATAAGACGGTTTTAGTCTATTTTATCTCACATTTACTCTACAATTGTAAGTTGAAAGAAGAATGCCTGACAGATGGTAGGTGCTCAAAAAATTTTGTGGAATAAAGCACACACCACAGATCCTGGCAGAGAAGTTTTAATAACGGTAACTATAAATCTTATTAGTACAACGGTCTTAACAGGCAATATGGGGAGTCTCGGGAATGACCTTAAGTAGTTGTGTTCTCAAGGAAAAAAAGAAGGGGAGCAGACCAGATCTCTATTTCACTTTCATAGTCACAGAAGACAAAAGGAGACTTAACATTTCTCCCAAGGACTGAGGGACTAAAGCACCTCCATAGCAAATTAAGACTAAGAGGGAAAATCTGAAATGTGGCACACATCTTCCCCCATCACCACCTGACCTGCTTCTTCTCTCCCTTTCAACCTCAGCACTGTAAAGCCAAGGCAATGCTGGCTGCTCCAGGCTCTTCCAAATCCACCCCAGACCATATTCCTTCCTTCCCTCCTCAGAACTTCTCAGGACTAGTCCATTCTGGGTCTTGGAAGCTGATAAATGCTTATACTTTTCTGATCAGATGAACCTCATGAAGACAACAAAAACAAATAATAGCTACAGTAAAAATAAAAGCAACAGCTAACATTTGAGTGTTTACCGTATCAGACACTGTACTAAGTGCTATCGATACATTATTTCATTGATTCTTCACAAAAATCCTCCCACGTAATGACTATTATTTCTATTTCACAGTCGACAAAAAATTAATCCATCAATCTAAGAAAGAAACAGATGAACCTATTTGCAAGGCAGGAATAGAGACACAGACTTAGAGAATGGACATGTGGACACAGGGGTGGAAGGTGAGGGTGGGATGAATTGGGAATTAGGATTGATATATATACACTACCATGCATAAAATAGAGAGCTAGCGGGAACATGCTATAAAGCTCAGGAAGCTCAGCTCGGTGCTTTGTGACGACCTAGGTGGGTGGGAGGGAGGTCCAAGAGGGAGGGGACATAGGTATACATATAGCTGACTCACTTCATTGTACAGCAGAAACTAACACAACATGGTAAAGCAATTATACTCCAATAAAAAAAAAGGAAGAAATGGAAAATTTTATTCAAGCCTAAGTGAGGATTATAACCTGGGAACAGCCCCTCAGAAAGCTCTGAGAACTGGTCCACCCGTTAGAAGTCAAAGCACAGTTACATAAATTGAGACAGAGGGCTGTACATTAAATGACCTATTATTGACAGTTTACATAATCCAGATCTAAGTGCCACTGTCGTGGGTCATGTGACCCTTTAGAAGATCAAGAAGGAATGTTATCTTTTAAGGGGTTGTCTGCTCTTTATGGTTGAGCAGGTATTTCTGCTGATGGGAGGTTTGGTCGATGCATACTTTAGATACACAATGCACAGTAGGGAGGAGAGAGGAGGCCAAAGGGCAAAGAAAATTTTTTCATGTTTAAATTTTTCTTGTCTTGCCATAAAAATATGAATTTTATTTCACATCACCAATGAGAAATCTGAGGCAAAGATATTAGGTAATTTGTCCAAGGACACTAATTTACAAAATGCCGGAACCTGAATTCAAACCCATATTACCCCTCCACTGTTTAGACTCCTCCTAATCAGTAGGATTACAGACTACCTCCAAAAGAATGAGGCTCAGATGGTAAACGGCTGTTTTTATTCTGAGTCTTGGTAGAACATAGAACTGCCAACAATCAAGATTTTCTGTAATAAATGTCATAATAAAGACATCTAAAAAACGAATGTAGGACGAAAGTTCTTGAAATCGCTTTACAAGCAAGGAAAATTTTTGGTTTTGTATGTTCTTAGTTTTTCACTTCCTTGGAAACACTTCAAGTTCTGGACCTCAGCATTACCATAAAGGTATTCAAAGAAGAAAAGAGCTGCCTGCCGAGGTAGTACGGATCTGACAGTGGAAGTGTTTAAACTCAGATTACTAAGGAAATTTGAAAAGTGGAAGCTAACTATGACTGTAAGAACAGCTTAAAGATCTCTGCTGAGAGGGGAAGAAGCAACACTTAGTATCTAACCAACCAGAGAACCCAGTAGTCCAAGTGGATTTCAAAATAGTTGAATAAAATAAATAAAACCATTTCCACCTATAATCACAAAATAGGACTCACTGCTCAGGAATAAGAGAAGGGATGGCCAACCAGGGCCTTAAAACCACTGCTGCTGACAGCTACCCGCCTGCTTCTACATCAGCCCTCCCCACTGACTTGAGTCTCCTTTCTTTCCTCTCTTTCTTATTTGCCCAACTCACCACCCTAGGGAACATTTTAGGCTAGAGAGGTGATTGAGCAATCCTACAGAGAAAGTGGTTCACAGGTCAGCTTATGCATGGAACACTGGAAGGTCTCAAAAAAATATCTACATTTCCCATTCTCAATAAAAATAATCAGTTAAAAATTCAGCAATTCAATCCAGATTGACATTACTTTAAAGCTATTACAGAATTAGAATTAAACATGAAAGAGAGATGCACAATGCGGAATGAAGGTTCAAAGGATTAATTGTGGGAGTTTGTTTTTCAACAGTCTCGGAATAGGCAATGCTTACATAAGGCTACTGTTATGCAACACTGATGAAAGTCATCAACTCCCTGACTCTGAAGTGTATCTTGACACTCCACGCAGAGAGCCATTAAACACTGTGTGTGAGTGGTGTCCACAGTCAGAGACACACCTCCTATCCCCAGAAATTCAAGTCTGAGGAAATCTAACAAGTGGCTGAACCAGGCTTCGGCCCACCATACCCTAGGTGTTGGCTAGACCCTGGACGAGTTAAGCCTAGGTGAACTGTTGTTAATTTGCAAATCTTTCAGCAGTTCAGAGTAAGCTTACTGGAATACCTCTTAGTTGATGTGCAAAACTAGCAAAGTTATGAAAGAAGATGTAAAGGAGCATTTGGCATCACTAGACATCCAGAAATAAAGACAGAAGATGTAAAACAGGATATGATGGTGAGACCTCAGAGGTTTGTCGTGCGTAGTAGAAACCCCGGAAATCAGCCTAATTGTTGTCAGACCAAGCTCAAATTTAAGAGGTAAATCTTTCACTGCTGTTACATATTTGATACCCTCCAAATTTACTTGGAAGCCTTGGCTAATGATTTATTTTAAAGCAGGACAATTACCTCAAGAGCAAACATCCTGTCCATCATGCTTCTCGACGACGTGGCATCAGCAACAATATGAACCTCAATACCTCTGCCAACGAGCTCCAGAGCTGTCTGTTGGATGCACACATGGGTCTAGTAGGAAAGTAAAAACCATATGTAATAACGTGGTAAACTACAAGTATTTTACAAATGTGCAGCAACACAGTAGAGCAGAAAGAGCACTACAGGTCTAATGGCCTTGTCCACATCTAGTTTTGCCTCCAACTCACTAGTGATCTTGAGCATAAACAGCATTTCTGGCTTTGGCTGCCTCTTTGTTAAGTCAGGGACTGCATTACATCAATGTTCTTTGTACTGGGAACCTTGAACATATTCTTAGAGCTCTGTGAGCACTTTTTTTAAAAGATTTTCATCTATGTCATCTGGACGACCTTCATATGGCTGACTACTACTACTCAGTTTTGATGCCACTCGCAGTTGGGTTTATTTCTGTATTCACACCAAGTGTCTAACACAAAGAACGCGTTTGCAGTACTGCCAATTGAGATAATGGTGGGAAAACTGAGTTGTTGTAAGGCACCCAGTAGTAAAGAGGTAAGCCAAGTTAAAAATAACTTGTAGCACAAGCAAAAAATACCCAGTATACATCACCAGAAAATGAATTATACAGATTCCATCTTTGTAAGTATGAACTTGTAACAATTCATCAGCAGAGAATAAAGAGTAAAAACAGGCTCCAACAATAAGTGGATTATATAACCAATGAAAGCAGATTTTAATAATGCCAACCAACCTTATCTTCATATGACAAGAGGGCTGTGGAGAATTATCAACTGACAACTCATTAAAATTAGCACTGGAGGACTGCTCAAAGATGATTTTGATTAGACATGAGGTCTAATGATGAACAAGCAAGAAAAGTGCAAAAGTCAGCATTTGGTGTGACATATTTATACAAACAGGCTTCCTTTATTTTATCATTATTTAAGTCAAAATACAGAAATATTTTATATCTAAACCTGAGGCTATTAAAACCTACTACTCTGAAACCTACTATCAAAACATCATGGATGTCTTTAATATTATTTGGATTTCACTGTTTTTATGGTTTTCATAATTTTAAAATTTTAGTTCAAGAGGTGTTTAAAAGCTATGAATAAATACTTATATTCTGTTTCTACATGTCAAAAAAACAAACCAAACAAAAAATCATTTTAATCAGCATTACGAATCCATGAGTATTTTTTTTCCTTTAAAAAAATAGGTACACATGATTCAAATGTGAAGGACAATGAACTACATGACTTCTAAGGTTTTTCTAAAACAAAAGCATGACCAAGGTGAGCTCCTATAACACATAAATAAACATACTGTCTTTGGCGAAAATGTGTTCCAAAAGTTGGGGTTCAAAGTAAAGGCCCAAGAATCTAACAACCTAGATTCAAACGCAGCTTCATCTAATTTTAACTAACTCTATGACCTTGGGCAAGACACACAGCACCTGTGTTTGAGTTTTCTCACCTACAATATGAGACCAAAAGTACTTAGCTCAGAGGATTGCTGTGACAGTTCAACAAATTAATATAGATCAGTGCCATGCAAGTAGTCAACACTTAAAAAATGGTAGCTATTTTCTATCAGATACCTACATGGTATTCTATATACAAAATTAAATTCTGGAAATAACAAGTTTTCTACAAATGATATTGTGTCCAAAACAGAACAAGAGGTACTCACTTCTACTCCAAATAACACAACACTCCTGACTCCAGGAATCTCTGCTAATGCTGCTTCTACTTCTGGTAATACCATTGAAAACTTGGTCTTTGGAAGTACCAGTTTTACACCCGTTAAATCAATTTCTTGAACAGTGCTTCCAAGACCTTTAGGGTACTGTTCTGTTACAATAACTGGAATTCCTAAAATCCGGGCCCCTTGTAACTGGAGGAAAAAAAAACACACAAAGGTAAGTAGCAATATACCTATGTTTGTGTATGAATCATGCTTTAGCAAATTGGAAAAAATGAACAAGCAAGCATACCAATCTCTGTCCCACACTAATAATATCTCCAAAATACTTGATGGCTGGTCTGAACCTTTCCTGCATATCACAGCAGAAAAACACAGTGCTTGAAGGTGTAAGATTTCCCAGGGTAGTAAGCTGAGGAAAAAAGAAAAAAAGAATGATTTAGCATTTGTTATACAATGACATTTATTTTCAGCTGGAGGTCAGTAAAGAGAAAAACATTCCTACTGTTTGACCCATTAAATCCATTTCTACAACTATTGTCTAAGAGAAATGATATGAATAACAGGAAAAAAAATTATGCCCAAAGATGTCCACTGAATTGCTTTTAATAGTGAAAATTAGAAATAAACCAAGAACAATACAAAAATGATTTCACAAATTTTAACACATTCACATAACATTTTTTAGCCTATTAAAATAATGTATGTATATGTTTTCAAAAAATGTGCACCATCTAAGAAGAAATGCCATAATCTAATGTTAATTTTAAAAACAGAGCACAGTTCAATAGTATTTCAATAATGTAAAAATATGCATAAAAAGTAGAAGCAAATATATGAAAATATGAACACGTGGTTATATAGTTAGGGATGCTGATAACATTTTTCGTAATACCTTTCTTTTATTTTTCAAATGCTATTTTAAAACATTTGCTAAATGTTATTTAAAAAGATGTATTACTTTTATAATAAAAAAACAGTAAAAAACTTAAATCTGTTGATGGCATTGCTAACAAGAACGAAGAATAAAATTTAAATAATCTGTAGCAAAGATTATGGAACAAAAAACTAAAAAAACAGAAACAAATCTAGATATACTGCTATCATCAACACAGAAATATTAAGTTGGTATTCTCAAGAATAACTTCTTAGACTTCAAATAAAATGCAATGAAATGATGCCAAGCACATCACCACTGTCAAATGGAAAGACGTAAATTTGACATCTGAATTCTTACGCATATTTATCACAATCAGGAAAGTCAATGAATTAAGATGAAAACTGGGTATTAGATTACCATGCTTTACATTAATTGCTGTAGTTGGTCTATTATAACAACTTGGGCCCAGTATGGATCTACCAAAAAGGGAAAAATCACTGTTGAATACAAGAATTTAATTCTTAAAAGTCCATGGTACTTTTCTTTCTACCTTCTCAAATGAGAGAAAGCTCTGGAAAGGATGCAGTCTGATTATGAATGAACCCATGCCACTACTCTTACTAGGCACCCCGTTAAGTCTCCCCTCTAATTAACCTAAACCACCCACAGACAATAATTACTCATAATTTGATAGAGGAACCTGAGTCCTGATTACATGGTGGTGGCTTCACCACCAGCCTGGCCCTAGACTCTGCCTTAGTATCTGTGCACATGGCATACTCCCAAGAAACAATTACTACAAGAATTAAATGAATCATCAAAAGGAATCTTTTATCCTTAACAGTATGACTGCTCTAGTCAGTTTGCACTTTTATTTATCTGTGTCCTGGTCTCAAGGACTCCGGCACCTTAATCTCCCCCTGGTATTAACTCTATAGGTGTGCACTGATTAACCATGCGCAGTCCAGCACCAAGTTCATGTCAGAATGCGAGTGCCATCTTTAATTCTAACACTATGTGGACGGTTTTCCTACTCTGCCAATAAAGTATGTTTAAAATAAATATTCAGGCTGCTTCCTTACTTAAATTTTTAACGCAAGCACCATGCTTCCATTTTGGTCATTATCAAAAGCAATGAGTCTGATGTATAGGTAAGTACTTAGGGTACTTGGTTGAAAACCAGTCATATGACCATGTATCTTAAATTTCAGTAAACATTAAATCTTGGCTCAAAAGGCTTAAAATCCATATATATATATATTCTTTTAGAAATTTGAACCAGGGGTCCCTAGTCATCCACAATGTGTTGAGGGGACACTATGAAAAGCAGTTTAGCTGTAACTGTCTTGTTTCAAGTAACTGTAACGCACCTTAGCCATCTTGCCATTCTACCACATGGGAATACCAGCAAGCAGGCAAAATAAAACTCCCAGGCAGCTGCCCAAGTATGCTGGATGGCCATGCACTAACACACAGCCGACACTTGCTTCGATCTCCAGCTTTCAGATCTTATCTCAGACTGTACTGACTAACTCTGTATACATTCCTAACAAGTTTGGTTGTCTGGATTATAAATTAACACAGGATTGGAAACAGCAAATCTGAAAGGGAACTGCTGAAGATAGGCAAACTGATAGCAGCAAGAAATGACAGCTGAGGAAGCAAAGATTAAAAATACAATAAAAGCAGATCAAAACTCAACTAGTTCTCAGTCTAGACTCCAATGAAGGAGTAACAAGCTGTATATAAGTTATAAATTGGGACAAAATCATTTTATCACACTCATTAAGAAAATAAGTTACATAATATTTTAGGACTACCATATAAAATGGTCAAAATACAGAAAATTGGGATATTTAAAGTAATAAAACCTTACCTACTCAGAAATCCTAGAATATTCAGACTTGTGGTCTCCTGGGGTTCCTGTTACCTGGTGCTTCCCTATACCTCATTTCAGCTGTGAGGTATCTGTTCTAGGCAGGGGACCACATCAGACATATGTCATATTAGACACAGATTGAGGAGGTCAGAAAATGCAGCCTTGAAATCCTTAGCACCCTGCAAATCCTTTCTAGTAGAGGAATTCATCATCTATAAACCTTCAGTTAAAGAAAGAAACCATAGAGATAAGCGGGTGAGGCATATTTTTATGCAGAAATGACTGGTTATAATTTCATGAAACAAAAATGTCTTAGATATTCTCCTCTCCAGGAGTTGACATCCCCTTGAATATGACCTGCACTTAGTAATTTGCTTCTTCAGAGTATAGAGGGAGGGTAATGGTGAACACGGCCTCAGCCAGGTGATCAAGATTGAGGTAATCCATGGTGACAGTATTCAGCTTTGATATGTGATGAGAATGACCTTCATGATCTTCCTCTCAAAATCTCACAACCCTGGCTGAAGCATGAGGAAAACATCAGATAAACCCAAAATGAGGTCATTCTACAAAAATATCTAATCAGGGCTTCCCTGGTGGCGCAATGGTTGAGAGTCCGCCTGCCAATGCAGGGGACACGGGTTCGTGCCCTGGTCTGGGAAGATCCCACATGCCGTGGAGCGGCTGGGCCCGTGAACCATGGCCGCTGAGCCTGCGCGTCCGGAGCCTGTGCTCCGCAACGGGAGAGGCCACAACAGTGAGAGGCCCACGTACAGCAAAAAAAAAAAAAAAAAAAAAAAGGAATAAAAAATATCTAATCAGTACTCCTTAAAACTGTCAAGGTCATTAAAAACAATGAAACTCTGAGAAACTGCCATAACCCACAGGAGTCGAAGGAGACATGACAACTAAACGTAATCGGTATCCTGAATTGGATCCTGGGACAGAAAAAGGACATTAGGGAAAAGCTAGTGAAATCTGACTAAAGTGTGGTGCTCAGCTTATAGTAATGTACCAATGTTGGTTCCTTAGCTATGACAAATATGCCACAGTAATGTAAGATGCTAGCAAGAAGGGAAACTAGGTCAGGTATAAAGGAGCTAGCTCTCTGTACTATCCTTTGCAACTTTGTTGTAAATCAACACTATTCTAAAATTAAAAGTTTATGGAAAAAAAAAAAAGGTCTCCCTATGCCATAGTAGTAGGGGGAAAAGATGCTACTTTATGAATAAACTCCATATCTTACAAGACAGAAAAAGGAGGATTTGAGGCTACCAAAACAAACAAATAAAAAACTACTGAAAAACTCTAACCAAACCCCCCATCCACCCCAAATCCACATGAATTTCACTAATTGTTGTTAAATTACACACTGACTCTATAATTCAGGGACTTCGTAACTTGACTCAGAAATTCCTCTTAAACCAAAACCTTGTACATAACTAAAGTGCTGCTCATTGTCAAACATGCTGCAACTGCAAGACAGCAAATTAAAAGTGACCTTGACCAAGTGCCATCATGAGTAAAAGCGAAGCAATTACAGATCAACACATATTCAAGAAGTATGAAGAAATCACATGTAAAAGTAAATATGTGTATACACACACACCTTCATATATTTATACACATAAATCCCTACACATACACATATACATAAAAAATACGTATTTCAATATACATATTTCAACACAAAAAGTTGATCACAACCAATGGCTTCCTCAAGCAACAGTTTAAGAGATAAATTTCAAGTATAAATCTTTTGTCCACTTTCTTAAGAACTGTCTTAACTGGCATTCAACCTTAGATTTCATATTCAAAAGACTCTTCATCCCCAAGTCTCATTATTACCACGATCATAACAGTATTTACCCTCCTTCACTTCCACATGTGCTCTGACCATTTTCTAACAATGGCTGCTACATCTGTAAGGAATCTGCTCCTCCCTTGCTCGGTTACTCAGGACAGGCACATACACAGTGGCTGGCCTTGCTTAGTGATACATGGTGCCCCATTTCTGTTCTCTCCATAAACGTAATGCATGGTGAGTGTTGTATGTTGAATGGTGTGCTCTAAAATTCATATGTTGAATTCCTAACCACCAGTACTGTACCTCAGAAAGTGGCCTTATTTGGAAATAGTCACTGAAAACATAATTAGTTAAGATGAGGTCATACTGGAGTAGAGTGGGTGCCTAATCCAACATGAGTGGCATCCTTATTAAAAGGGGAAATCTGGGCACAGAGAAGGCCATGTGAACATGAAGGGAGAGATCAAGGTGACATGTCTACAAGCCACACAATGCCAAAGACTCCCAACAAACCACCAAAAGCCAGGAGGGAGGCATGGAACGGCTTCTTCACAGCGCTCAGAAGGAACCAAACCTGATCTAAACCCTCCAGAATTATGAGAAAATAAATTTCTGTTGTATAAGCCACTCAGTCTGTAGTACTATACTTTGTTAAAGCAGCAACCTAGCGAACGACTACAGTGAGTAAATTGTATATCTTTAGGAATGATTAAAGTTTGGAATTGTAAATGAGATGTTTTCAAAATTTTAGTAGTCTATTATAGTCACAATATAGGCATGATGTGCTTGGGAGAGGGGTCTAGAAGGGGATATGAGGTATCATTATTTCACTGAGAAGTGTTTCCAAGGAAACCCGATTACCACAGGCATAGTAAGGCTTTGTTCCAATACTGACTCAAAACAGAGGTCTGTGACATGACTCTCCCAGGTTACAAGAGTGCCTACACAGGACAGCCCAGGCACATTAGAATCTGAGTCCAAATGTCAATTTCACTAATTTCAATTACATGAAATGCAGCAAATCATTAACATCTCCAAACAGCTGCTTCTTAATCTGTAACAAAGTAATAAAAATATTATCTACCTCACAGGGCTATTTCAAGGATTAAATCAGCTTCATGTAAATCAATCAATAAATGTATTAGGTTATTGTGTATCCCTCCTATAGGAAACATACGCTCTGAAGGTCAGCACATGTTAAAAATAGTTCTTCTGTAATGAGGTTAAAATACCACTTACTACTAAAATCCCTTATGAAAACAATAAATATATAGAAAGAAATACTGATATTGCCTAACTTATGTTAACATAGTCTACAGAATTAAGAAATGATTCATAAAGTGGATTTCTAAATGTCACCAAAAGACTGACAATTACCTGATCTGCTCCTGGCAAAACGGTTTGGGGCTTTTTAATTTAGACTACAAAAGAATATTTATTTCACTCTTATTTTACAACCTACTCACCTGCTGTAAGCACTAATGTCACTTGCACTGAGGTTACAACTCCAGCGAGCTTTCTAACTGCCTAAGGGAAGCCAGCCAACTCCATCAATTTCAGTGTTAAGGACAATGGATTTCTTTAGACTGTACCTGAGGTTGGAGTGAAGGTGAAGCTGGCCAGATCCCAGGAACACAGTGATATCTGAATCTACTTTGGATTCCCCTTGGCAAACTAAATGACAGAAAAAAATTTCCAAACACAGTTTGGAAATTGTGTTTAGCTCCCACTCAAACACAGTTTATTTATAGGTAGCCTCTAATGTATCCACAAGAGGCAAAATGTGTACAATGCTTTGAGCAGTAATCTGCAATGTTAAATTCTTAAAAAGTGGGCGGGCAGACAATATCATACCCTCAGGATCCAGCTGTTTTCTCCAGTACCCCTGACACTGTGCGCCTCCCAAGATAGTTCCTGCCTACTTCTCTAACTCAAGAGTTCTGAGCATTAGCTTATTTACCTGCTCCTCCTACACGCTCCACAGTAAAGGTTCTGAAATCAAAAATCACCACCTTCCGGGCTTCCCTGGTGGCGCAGTGGTTGGGAGTCCGCCTGCTGATGCAGGGGACATGGGTTCGTGCCCCGGTCTGGGAGGATCCCACATGCCGCGGAGCGGCTGGGCCCGTGAGCCATGGCCGCTGAGCCTGCGCGTCTGGAGCCTGTGCTCCGTAAAGGGAGAGGCCGCAACGGTGAGAGGCCCGCGTACCGCAAAAGAAAAAAAAAAAAAAAAAATCACCACCTTCCAACTAGTAAGCCCAAGGGAGACCCAAGTCCTTTCCCCTTTCTTTCCAAACCCTGCCTTCTTTCCCTTCCCACCATGTACTCTGGGGTCTCTTCTAGCTATAAAACGTCTACACCTCTGTTTAAAATAATCATAGTACTAATAAACTTCCAAGAAGTAAAACCTGGAGCAGAATCCCTTCCAAATTAACTACCCCAGGAAAAAGTCGAAATAACCTTCCCAGGGAAGCCCTTATTTTCTGCCCAGACGAAGCTGCCAGAGCCTTCCCTCCTACATACCGAAGTAAAATCCTCTCGCTGGTGTCATTCTTACTATGTCCTTTTCTTCCTCTCTTCTACTTGGGCTCTGCCCAAGTGTCCAGGGTTGAATTCTCCGTTAGTTAAAACTTGGGAAATACCTTGTGAAAAATTAACACTTATAAGTCATGAAAATGACCTAAATTCCCACTGTACAATCCTCTCATTTACATTTCTTCCCCTGCGTCTCAAAATTCCTTAGACTTCAAGCGTTTTGACAAGGCTGAAGACTCATAAACCGTGCTTGAAACATGAGCTGTCTTCAGCTACCTGAGCTGTCAGCAGACACTCGGTCACTTGGACAGAATATTTCAGAAAAGAAGACACTAAAAAGTTACCAGAGCCTAATACTGGCAATGGGGGTCTTAAAGATCAATCCCCACAGAACCACTAACCGACCACCAGCGCAGACAGTGTGGCACAAGCAGCCACTGTGTTTTACAAGGTCACTAGCAACGTCAGTCAGAACAAGCGTGAAAGCAAACTCGGACCCCTGTGTAAATTAAGAATACATTCTAGAATATTTTGTATGTTAGCCAGGGCCACAGAGGCTATAAGGCCTATTCTTGGAGAAATAATAAATGGCATTATTTAAGCTGTGGATTACATGTGGCCAAACATGCTCTTCATCCCTGCCTCTGGGAGAAGGGGCCTATACCCAGAGCATGGCCTCACTGACAGGCCACCTTGAGTCTTGCTGAGTGACAGGCATCTGTTCCACAGAAACAACGAATAGCATCAAAACAAATGATGTTACAAGCTCAAGTTTGCGGCTTGTTTTCCATTCTACTTGCTATTTTCATTAAGCGTGAAAAGAGAACATAAATGCTATGCCCAGCTGTAGGACCTTCACACGCTTTGCCATGGAACCTCAGGCAATTTCCTACATGTTCTGCTCTTTGGTAAAACGAAGGAGTTAGATTACTAGGTACGGAACAAGAATTGGGTCTTACCGATGTTTACATTCACTGGGCCAGGCACTTACAGCTGCCACTCAAATGTGGAGTGAACTCTACGTTCTCATCCAGCCATAAAATGTTCATGTCTCTAGGATTACACAGCCAGGTTCCAAAAAAATATAGTAAAACGATCATGAAAAGAAGTATCTTCCCTTTTTCTTCTGAGAATATCCATACACATACACACACACACACACATATATATCTCTTTTCATATAAATAGGTATCAGAATAAGTATATGGATATATATGGTATGTGTGTATATTCCTCCACATTACCTACTTTTAAGCTGGGGGAGGCACCTGGCTGAAGAAGTTAAGCTATTGTGATTACTAAAATGAAAGAATATAAAAATATTTTTAAATACTTTAAAATATATAAAGTATCCTATAACAGATGCTTAAGAATTATTGGACTATTTAGTGGGGAAAAAAATAACATTTTTAAAAGAATGGGACAGAGTAGTGATATTATCATTATTATTTTAAACATCACCACAAAAAAATAACTATATTTTATCTCCAATACCAAGCAAAAGACTTCAAAAGCCACATGTGACCTGAATTATATAATGCCTTTTGAGAATGTACAAGACGTTTCAGGTATATACAAATATTTCATTAACTTCTAAACTGGTAAGTTAAAAAGAGTTCTCAGATCCAGGCTTTAAATTTTTCAAAATAAGAAATCCCATTGTTGGGGGAGGGGGAAGTCTTAAAGACTTGGGGAGGGTGCTAGTTTGGCATAACATCTTATTAGGTAACAGCCCACTCTCCCTCCCAACCACTACAGGAAATGCATCACAAAGAAGTCTGCATCCTCAGTAAAGCTCCAGATCTCTTCAGCTAGTATTTGGATTCTCCCCTTTATTAATGGATTTGTCAAAGGTGCATCCAGCTTCTTCCATATTTTGGCAGCAATAATCTAAACAGACTGACAAGGAAGGCTGCAGAGAGGTGTCAGCCATGAAAACTCTTGAAGGCATAAAAATGGGTGGTAGTAAACACCCACCAACCACAACTCTCCCAAGAGCAGGGCAAATTCTAGGGTATCAGACACCAACTGCCTCCCTTTTGGCTCTCCAAGGGTTGACCACAGAATCTCACAGCCTTTGCCCTCTGGTTAAAGTATCTGCTTTGGAAGCTTCTGGCCTTCCTTTGCTATCACTTGCTGGAATAATATCAAAC
This sequence comes from Monodon monoceros, assembly GCF_005190385.1. NCBI lineage: Eukaryota > Metazoa > Chordata > Mammalia > Artiodactyla > Monodontidae > Monodon > Monodon monoceros. The sequence continues at coordinate 107,217,058 of NW_021703768.1, read as the reverse complement.
AAGACCAATTCCACAGACAACTACAAGTGAAAAACAAACAAACAAACAAAAAAACCACCAAAAACTACATAACAGTCCTCAGAAAATGACACTTGAATATTAAAATGCCTTCTAATCCTGAATCCCACATTTCAGTTTGGTCTTCCAAAGAAATGGCTTACCGGTTTCTCAACCAAAAAAAATGGTGGTGGTGTAGTACCTAAAATACACCTTTTGTTCTTGCTTTTCAACAGGATAAATCTTCTGGTGAATCCTCTGAGCTGAGCATAAAAAGAACACAGGAGGCAGATCTGCGCAGTATTAGAGCACAGCTTTTTAAAAATATTAAAAAGGCATAAAATAATCCTCAAGTATGACAACTTTTTCTGCCAGCACGACCAGGAAAGAATGGTCTAGCTAAAGTTGGGTATTTAAGAAGGTGCTGCAGTGCTGAGTCAAACGACTTTTTCAAGGTAGGCAACGTATATATGTAATCAACAGATTCAGTTGACAGTTACTTGGAAGAGGCTAAACAAGGTTATTTCACTTAAGGTTAGGAAAGACTTAAGATCAAAGGAGCAGAAAACTGGGGAAGAGGATGGGTGAAAGGATAGGACTTCTGAAGTTTGTGTTTCCGCAAGTGGTAAACACAACTCCGGGAACAAACCCTAAGGCCGATACTCCCCCACAATCTCTTTTCCCCGGTTCTGCATCAACCCAAATAAAAACACAGCTTACCCTGCACAGCCCTTCGGTTACGCAGGAGGCTAGGACTCGCTCCCAGCACACAAAGCGGATGCGGGCGGCTGAGGACCACACACGTGGGGGCGTTCGCGCGCGCCGCCAATAGCCGGGAGGCCCACGCCCCGTCCTCGGCCGAGGACAGCCGGTGACCATCACCTTCGGACAGGCGCCTTCGCTGGGCCATCCCGGAGGCTTGCGACAGCGGCACGGCCCTTCCCAGCGGGTGCGGTGCGCAGGGCCCGCCGCCGCGGGGCACCTGAGGAGCGCCGCGGGGACGGGGACGCGCGGGGACGGGGACGCACGGGGACCGGGAGCTGCGGCTCGGCGCGCGGCCCTCCCGCGGGACCCACCTGGATCTGCAGCGGCACGAGGCGCACCTTGCAGCGCTCGCTCACCGTGAAGCCCTTGGGCAGGTCCACGTACTGGCCCCACTCCTCCGCGAAGAGCTGCACCACGAATTTGCGGTGCATGTCGATCTGGTCGCCGTACAGACTGAGGAACTTCTGGATGAGCAGCTCGTAGCCCGCGCCGTGCGGCACGGCTGAGGGCCGCGCGAAGACCGAGAAGCAGAAAAGCACGGGGACCGTGCCCGACGGCGCCCCCAAGCCACCGCCGCTGGGGAGCGCCGGGACCGCGGGCTCCGCTGCCGCCATGTTCCCCGAGCGTCTGCTAGCTCCGAAACCGCGAGGCGCAGACACCGCCAGCAGCCGCGGCCCCGCCTCCTCGCGCCGCCTGTCGCCTGCTCTGGAAGGCGAGGGGGCGGGCCCTGGCGGCCGCGGCTGCCGCGCCCTCCTCCATGCCCGGCGGAGGGCGGACCCTGCGGAGGGCTTGGCTGTGGGGCCGGGGCTCGGACGAGCGCCCCCTCCAACTTCCGGCGGCGCGCGGACCCTCCGGCGGGCCGCGAGGGGCCCGGTCGCCTCGCAGACCCTCGACCTGCCTGGGCTGCCCGGTGCTCTAGTCCTCAGAGGAGATGTGTGGCCCGCCTTCCACCCCGCTCCGCCCACCGTCGAGCGGTGTGCTCCGGAAGTTTGGGCCTGTGCTTGGGGACACGGGGCTGCCCGGCTAAAACTGCTGGGAGGCGTTACCTGTCGCTCTTGTCCAGAGGCAAGCAGTACTTGAGGACGGCGGCAGTAATCTTAAAACCAATCGGGCAGGTTGATCGATGCTAAGAAGAGTGGTGGGAGTCGATGCTTCCTTAGGAGGGCCATCCGAGACTCAGAATTTCATGTTTTTCCACCCCATGAAACACAGTTATCTCTCTAGTCGTGGATTTGAGGTCTTGCCCTCCCTTTATCTCAACCCAATTTCCAGGAGAACTTGGATGGGGAATTGCAAAAAATATAAAGGGTAAAAAGAGTAAAAATCAGGACTTTATATTCAAACTGAGGATTCTGTTTTTGAGCGAGTAAAAGCAATCACCCTCAAATAACTTTTGACTTATGAACACTGTAAGGCACTATAATTAGCTGGAATTAGAAAAGTATACATTATGAACAAAGTTTCCTTAAACAGAAGGTCCTGGGAAGATAGGCTTATGACTCTAAACATACAATTAGATTTTAGATATTAGGGGTTTCTTCTTTTAGAAAGAAAGAAATGTCAGGGTTTCTCAATTGGCATTGCTGACATTTAGAATGGATACTATTTCATTCTAAATGACGGGGGTGGCTATCTTGTGTATTTGTAGGATGTTTAGCAGCATCCCTGCCTCTACCCACTAGATGCCAGTATCACCATGCACCTCCCTAATTTTGACAATCAAAAATGTTTCCAGACATTGCCAAATATCCCCCAGGGGGCAAATTTGCCCCCATTTGAGAACCATTGCTTTAAAATAATGCCAATACCATCCTTTGGCCTTTACTGCTCACTTGTATCCAACCTACTGAAAATAGTCTGTTTTCTGTCTTCTCATCAAACTTGGAGATTCCATTTAAAACTGTTGTCTGAACCCATCAAACCAAAATGGTATTTTTGCAGATATCATTCCACTGAAAGTCTTCTGTAGGCAGATATGCAAATCTGTGCTAAGAGAAAGGTACTTTCTCTAGACTAATTACAAAAACGTACCTGTTCTAGGGGGACTAATTATAAAAGTGTTCCTTCTACTCACTAATGCCTTCTGGGACAGAGCAGATTGGAGATTGGAAATTGGTCTGGACCTCAGTCCCCCTCAACAAGCACCTCTGCATCTGCACAGTCTCTTCTGATGGCCCCGAGTCAACATACTTATTCCACTGTCAGATTTTGTAAATGGTTTCTTTACTGAAAGTCAGAAACGTAATTTCCATATCCATTGTACTACCTGAGATTGGCCTTTGGCCATTTAATAGTGCAGTCTCTGTGGTAATAACACATCAAATAACATTAATAAAACAGGTATTTGATGGACATATTCACATTTATTGAGTACCAACTGTGTCAAGCAGTGCATTCCTATGCTAGAAAAGCGCCATGAGTGCACCTTTCACTGATAATTTACTATTCTCAGGAAGCTAATTATTAGAGTATTAAGTTTTATAAATGTTGTTGGAAAGAGTCAATGAATAAGAATCCATAAGCAGATATTCTAATGACAAGAAGAAAATAACTATCCTAATTGACAAATCATTACAGGTAAAATGCCCAAAATGATCTCACATAGGACTCTAAGGACGTTTATTAGTTGAATTTAAGCACTTACTTTCAGAATTTAAATTCAAAGCAATTCAAGAAGTTAGTTTATACAGTATTGATTAATATGCTAATGCGATGCAGAAACAAACTTCAAAATCTCAGTGGTTTAATACAACAAAGGCTTATTTCTTACTCCCCCTAATTAGCAGTAACATTTTTTTTTTTTTTTTTTTTTTTCGCGGGCCTCTCACTGTTGTGGCTTTTCCCGTTGAGGAGCACAGGCTCTGGACGCGCAGGCTCGGTGGCCATGGCTCACAGGCCTAGCCACTCCGTGGCATGTGGGATCCTCCCGGACCGGGGCACGAACCTGTGTCCCCTGCATTGGCAGGCGGACTCTCAACCACTGCGCCACTAGGGTAGCCCAGCAGTAACATTTGACAAGCTGATTACTCCTTCCATTTTGAATCATATTCTTTACTTCATCTCCTGGATATCATTCTCTTTTATTTCTCCTTCTACTTCATTTTTAAGTTCTTTTCCCACGTTCTCCTCATTTCCCAGACCTCTAAACATTTGAGTACACCAGAGCTTAGTCCTCACACCCCTTCTTTAAGACCCATGGCTTTAAATACCACCCACAGACTTTTGACTGCCAAATTTTTGTCATGCAAGATCTCACTCCTGAATGCCAGACTCATATACAAGTGCCTATTCGATATCCCCACTTGGATCTCTAACAGATTTCTCACATTTAATTTGGTTTTGCACCCTCTCCAAACATTCTCCTGCCTGTGTTAGCATGTAAGCAAATGTCAACCTCATTTTAGTCACTAAGCACAATAACCATGAGCTTATCCTTTATTCCTCTTTCTCTCTCCCTCCAATCTATCAACAAGACCTGATCATCAAAATCCAAAACTTCTCATCCATACCAGTGCTACCACCCAAGGCCAAACCACCATCATCCCTCATCTGACTAAAACACTATCCTCTTGGACTGTGCCTATTTGTTGATTTTTGTACTCCGAAAGGCCACTTACCACACTGCAATCAGAGTAGTACTTTAAAATCGTGATTTCACAGTACATCACTCATCTGTTCAAAATTCTCCAGTACATAGAAACAGACCTCAAGAAAATCCAGATGTTGGAATTAAGAGAAAAGAGCTTTAAGGTAGTTATTATATAACTATATTTAAGAATTCAAAGGATATTTATAAGAATGAACAGAGAATATCAGCAGATATTGCTGCATATCAGCAGAGAAATGAAAATGACAAAAAATAAACAAATGTATGTTTTAACACTAAAAAGTACAATATTTGTGAAAAAAATTCACTGGATAGTCTAAACATCAGATTATAAGTTACAGAAGAAATGATTAGTGAAATTACAGAAAAGATTTATACAGTTTATCCAAGGTGAAGAACACAAGGAGATTTTAAAAATATGAAGATAGCCTTAGAGATCTGTAGGACACTATCAAGTGGTCTAATGTATGTGTAATTGGAGTCCAAAAAGGAGAATCAAGACATAGTGGGACAGAAAGAATACGATGAAATATTGGCCCAAAATAGCACTTCTTAGTAAGTCCTCAGCATGCTAACATTTATCTCACAGTATGGTATCAAGGAAACCCACATGTGACATTTGGTGTGAGGAATGATTCAAGAAAGTCACCGTGAATGGGATTTGAAAGCTGTCAAGCTAGTAATGAATACCTTACCATTTCCAGAGAGTGGAACACAGATAGTTCCTGGCAACTGTCCTGGCAACTGTTAAAACTTCACCAAGAGTGAACTTGGATCATATTCCAGTAGAACGAAGTGCCTTAGCTTTATCAACCATTTGAAAAGTATGGGGGAAAGAATAATTATAGAGATATAGGAATAATAATTATAGAGATAAAGAAAACTTGTGACAGTTACATGTCTTTATTGATGCTCTAGAAAAAGATGATAGAAAGATAATTGCCAATTAAAAGATAAGTGTGAAATCCAGAATGCCTTTTTTGGTAGCATTGAAAGAGGCTCTCTATTCCTACAGTGAGCAGATTCCTACAGTGAGAGAATGCTGAGGGCAAGGACTAGGACTTAAATATAAAGAGTAGCAGAGCTCCAAAAAACATTAAACTCTTTAACAATACATATTTTCTATGCCAAGGTCAGGGCCCTGGTTGGGAAATGGAACCATGACACACGGGATGGGACTGATAACACCAAAAATCATGAGTCCTCAGACTCCTTAATGACTAGCATTCCCCAATATTTTGAAGACAGTGCAGAGGCTTTTCCTCAGCAAGACATGAACTCTCCCAGGATTTTCCCTCCACCTTCCCTCCTGGTACCTAGGCCCATACGTAGGCTTAAGCAACAGCAAAACCAGGCCATAGATGTACTGGGCCTGATAAGGAAGGAAAGGAATGATATCTCAAAGGAATTGTAGAATCTAACCAACAGGAGCTGACCATGCATGGCACTGGAGTATGAGGGTGCATGATCAAGGAGGTGGAGCATAAGTTTATCAATCAAGAAACTTCCAGCATACAGAACTTAACACCCTTGTAAAGCTTTTGGGAGATAGACCAGACCCAGTGCTTCTAGGGCAGCTCCTCCATGGACCACACATTTACATTTCTCAGTCCAAAACTATGGTAGCTGTCTTTCCCTCTGAAGAGATATAAAGTGCCTGGACATCCTGCAGAACATCACACTCATCTACTATATTGATAACATCACGCTAATTGGAGAAGATAAGGAAGAAGTAATTATTCATGGCAGGGTTTGGTGAGACCAAAGAGCTCCAGAGGGGAGAGAGAAACTCTCAGAAGTTTCAAGGACCAATCACATTCGTAAAATTTTAGGGTCCAGTATCTAGGGCATTCTAAGACACCCCCGTCAAAGCCCAGGACAAATTACTGCTTCTTGCACTTGCTATTCCCACCGTGAAGAGGGAAGCACACAGCCTAGGAGACCTCTTTAGTATATCATAGAGAGCATATTCCACAACTGAGCATAAGCCAAGACTCATGCTGCACAACATGAAATGCTGCCAGCTTTGAGTGGGGCCGAGAGTAGTAGAAATGGCTTTGCAGTAGGTCCCAGCAGTGGTGCAAGCAGCCCTGCCTCTCAGACCATACAACCTGACAAATCCTATGTTACTGGACATACTAATAGTACGAAAGGGTGATGTTAGATTTATGGTAAACCCCAGGGCAAGATTCACAATGCAGACACCATAAGTTTTGGAACAAAGCCATGCCACCTGCAGCAGAAATCTATATTCTGATAGGACATAAAGTAACCATGCAGATGGAACTGCCCATCCTGAGTTGATTTCTGTCAGATCCACCAAAACCTAAGGTTAAGAAAGCCAAGAGGAAACCCATAGAAAGCTGGAAGTGATTTTTATGGGATCAATAATAAGCAAGAATGGACAGAACAACTGAACTACGTGAGCAGCTAGTCTAATCACCCACGTCATCCACCAGTGTTTCACCAGTGCCTGTCCCTCAGGTCAGATAGGGAATTCACTATCACTAGCTGATGGGGTATAAAAAGTTTGAGCTTGGTTCACAAATGGATTGGCTTAGTATGTTGGTATAAGCCTTGGAAGTCAGGAATGAGGGGAAATCCTCCCAGTGGGCAAAACTTTGAGCAGCAAGCTGGTCATCTACTTCGCATGGAAAGAGAAGTTGCCTGAGCTGAGCTTAGAAAAAACAGAGAATCATGGGCTGTGCAAATGGCTTGGCAAGCTAGTCAGGAACCTGGAAGAAGAAAGATTGGAAAATCAGGAAAAAAGAGATCTGGGATAGACACATGGATGTGTTCATACGGGAATAAGCACCAAGTGTGACAATTTTCATATTGTATGGTAATGCTCACTAAGAGGAGCCTCTAGAAGAGAGATACTATCCCACCAGGTAGACAAACAGAATATATAAAGGATTCCTATTAATCAATGATAAAAAGACAGCCCAATTAAAATTGGAGAAAAAGACTGGAACAGAGCCTTCATAAAAAAAGATAAATGTTCAAAAAGTACATGAAAAAGTGCTTAATGTCACAAGTTGTAAGGCAAGTAAACATAAATCAACAACAACAGGGCTTCCCTGGTGGCGCAGTGGTTGGGAGTCCGCCTGCCGATGCAGGGGACACGGGTTCGTGCCCCGGTCCGGGAGGATCCCGCATGCCGCGGAGGGGCTGGGCCCGTGAGCCATGGCCGCTGAGCCTGCGCATCTGGAGCCTGTGCTCCGCAACGGGAGAGGCCACAACAGTGAGAGGCCCGCGTACCGCGAAAATAAATAAATAAATAAATAAGTAAATAAATCAACAACAAAAAATACTACTTCACCCCACTAAAATAGCTAAAATTAAAAAGACAATGACAATACAGAGCTAAAATTTTTATACACTGTAGTGGGTATGTAAATGGCACAGCCATTTTGGAAAAATTGATAAGGAAGCTTTTTACACAGGTAAATACGTACCTGGCCTTTAATCACAAAATCTCAATCCTCACTATTTATGCAAAAGACATGACAACATATATCCACAAAAGGGCTTATACATCAACATTCATGGAAGCTCCATTCACAATTTCCCCAAACTGGAAATAACCCAGATATCAATGAGATCTGAGAAACAGATGGTGATATATTTATACAATGGAGTACTACACAGAAATAAAAAAGAATGAATATCTGATACCCTAAGAATGTGGTTGAATCTAAAAACAAAAACAAAAAACAAAACCAGGAAGCCAGACACCAAAAAGTGTGTGTTGTGTGATTCCATTCAAATGAAGTTCAAAAAGAGATAAAATTAATCTCTGGTGATAGAAGTCAGAACAACGATTCCCTGTGGGAAGAAGTGGAATGATTAGACGGGGTGACAGTATTTTCTGGGATAATGGAAATATTCTGTATTTTACCTGTGTACTTAAGATCTGTGCATTTTACTGTATGGGAATTTTTATCCTAAAATATTTAAAAATAAAAAGTACAGTTCAATGTCTTATTTCTCTGATCCTAATTTCTGTCACTCACCCTCTTCTCCAGCCCCATGGACCCCCTGTCGGTCTCAATCTTTTTACTTGCTGCTCTTTCTGCCTGAAAACTATTCTCCCAGACAGCCACACTCGCTGAGCTTTATATGAGTCTATATGAGTTTTTGCTCCCTCATTTAATTTAGATCTGTGTTCAAATAAGGACCTCAAATCAAAGCCATCTACCCTTGCTATCTTATATAAAATATATCACTTACTGTGATCACAATCTATACCCATTTCCTACTTCATTATTTCTTCTCTTTCTTAACACTTATCACCATTTGCATAGATTGTGAGAGCAGAGACTTGCTTGTGTTGTTCCATGCTGTATCATAACCCAGCACACAGTAGGCTCTCTACAAATATTTGGTGAAGGGTTGTTACACTGAATTTGTCTTCAAGCTTACCATACTTCAAATCCAAGGTATATTTAGTCAAAGGGGATTTGTTTCTAGGTGACTGCTCTGTCTGCATTGTAAATGAATCCTGAGACAACTATTATTGGATTATTGGATTTCTCAGCAGGCTCCAAACAAGATTATCTGACTCCATTTGTGTTTTCTGGAAAGTTTGTGGTAAGGAAAGCAAAGAAAGTCAAATATCAAAACAGCTTTTATACTCTCCTCTCTGGAGAATTCTGACAATTTTCTGCAAAGGAATGGGAAGAGTGTCAAGATGTCATTTTATACATAGATAGATTATGGTACAGTCAAATGATTTGAAGAGCTACCGGATAAATTTTAGGACCAGAGGGGACCTTAGAGATCACTTAGTAGAGACTTCTAGCAGAACCTTATTGCTAGGATTTATTATTATTATTTGATCACAACATCACCAAAGATCTTACAGTTAATTGCTGGTGCATCCAGCTGTGAGTGTCACTCATAATCTTATTCAAACTCACATTAATATAAAATTGAGTTGTTTGAATTTTTCATCAATTTATTCAATCAGTGAATAAGATTGAAGGGAGTTCGGGCTTCTTGTAGGACCAGAGACAGTTGTTCTATTGAGAATGAAATTTGGTTAAACATACAGGCAGGTTAATAATTTTGGAATAAGAAAATGAGGGAGTTGCTTAATTATATTTTCTTTTGTATTATTTACAACAAGGTCTTAAATGTCTATTATCCTTATTTCTTGGCATAATTTAGATATATATTACTATATTAAAGGCAGTCATAATTTTGGCCCGGTCAGGTATTCCTAACTCTGTCTTTCCTTATTTTCTTTTCAAAGAACATACTTTCAGAGTCACATTTCTATTTTAAAACATTCACCTTACCATGATCATATTTTGAAGACAGAAAGGTGTTTATAATTTATTCTACTTTGTATTTTAGAATGTCCACAAATCTCATCAGGAAGTTTCTGTGCATTGCTGAGTCTGGCTCATTTTTCAATAAAGGGGTTCCTAGAGTAGAAAGGAAAAAGCAGAATTATAAACTCTTTCCTAAATCCAGAACTCCTATTGTGTCCAAAATTTATCTTAAGATCTTGAAATCATCAACCTAAGACAGTTTAGCAACATCTCACTAATCCCAATTAATTTTAATCACAATTTGCATGGCTTTAATTTCCTCAAGTTCGGTTATGGCTGGTTTGGAATCCTTAATCACATTGTTGCTTGTCTTCAATGCTCTGCTGCAGATGGCTGTGTCATGCTTGGCAAATGCAATTTTGTGATTTGCCATTCTTTGACAAAAGTTAGTACAGTTGTCCCTTGGTATCCATGGGGGAATAGTTCCAAGACACCCCCCACCTCAGATACCAAAATCTGTGGATGCTGAAGTCCCTTATGTAAGACGGCATAGTACGCAGAGCTTTTCAGGTCAGCACAGCATTTACCATCCACATCTTCCCTCCTCAGAAGCTGAAGGAAGCACCCTTGCTCCTACCAAGTGCTCCACTTGGGCTCTGGATCTTCCATCTCTCAGAGACTTCTGTTCTTCAATTATCCCCACTGCTGTTCTACATGAAAAATTTCTCCCTCTCTACTGATCTCTCTCATTAGACATGAAGTGAGGTGATAATGAATTAACTCTTTTCCTCTTCTCCTATTAATATGAACCCATTTCTCTGCTCTCCATAGAAAAACTTCTTGGAAGAGGTAATTCCGATTCTCTTTCCATTTACTCCTTAACTCACCCCGCTATGGCTTCTACCTTCCTCAGTCCACTGATCTTGTCAAGGTCACCAGTGATCTTTTTGCCAAATCCTGTGACCATGCCTATGGCTAAGGACCGTATCTGTGCCCTGAACTTACCAGACTTTTCAAATATATTCAACACATCTCTGATCACTCTCTGCTTTTTGAAACCTTTTTAGGTTGTAGCTGCCATTACTTTATATTCCCCTAATTTTCCTTCTTGCTGACTGCTTTCACCAGCCTTTTTTTTTTTTTTTTTTTTAACGTTGTTCTTTCATTATCTGACTTTTAAATGTCAGCACAGAGCAGGCCTCAGTCCTGGATCCTCTCTTCTTCTCTGCACACTTTCCTCAAATGATTATGATCTATTCCCATCATTTTCATGCCATCCAGATGTTACAAAAACCAAATTTATTTCTCCAGTGCCGACTCCTCCTTGACCTTCAGACGCATGTGTCAAACTGCCGGCTTGACCCCTCCACCCATGTCTCCAGGACTTCTCAAACATACCATGGTCAAAGCAGAACTTTTAATTTTCATTCTGTAAATAGTTTTTTTCTAAGTCTTCCCCATCTTAGAAAGTGGCACTAACTCAGAAAGTGACACTGCTTCACAGTGATCAAGCTAGAAACATGTGAGTCCTTCTTGACTTATCCCCCTCCAGCACGACAACATTCATTTCACGAGCAAAGTCCATTGCTTCTACCAACTATTGACTCTCAGGTTGCAACACTCCTAGTCAAAGCACATCAGCTCTTATTGGATTACTGCCAAGTGGTTTCCCTGATTCGACTCTTGCCCCCTAGCCCACGCTCCAGACAAAGTGAACTGTTGAAAACATAAATGAGAACATCCTACTTCTCTCCTTAAAAACCCTCATTAGCTTCCAATTTAAGGTGAGATAAAATCCATTTCCTCACCTTGGTCTGCTAGGGCTCACAAAGTCTGACTTAGGCGCTGCCTCTCTGTGCTCACCTCACGCCTGTGCTTATATCACACTGCCCCAGCCACACTGAATTCTCTAGGAATTTTCCTGCTTCAAAGCTTTGTACTTACTCTGCTTGCAAGGTTGTTTCCCAAGATTTTACCATGCTGGGCTCCTTCTCATCCTTCAATTCTATCTAGAGGAGATTCCGGCAGTGGAACCCCCTCGCTCATCATATTATTATCTTTGTTTTTCTTTTAAGCACTTGCCATCCAGTATTCATCTTTTCCATAAGTCTATTTATGAAGTGTACACACTACACAAAGGCAGATACTTTGTTCACCTCTTTCATCAAATTATTCTCAGTAGCACAGTACCAGTCAAATACAACTCAATAAATACTCGAACGAACTAATGAATAACTAAATTTAATTGATTAGTCTTTCTCCTTAACACTCTTTTCTATTCTCCTTAACATTCCTTTCTGTTCTCTGGTTGAGTAATTCAAAGTCATTTCCCATTCTCTCCCCAAAGATGTTGTAATATAGTTACATCATGGTGGTCTCCAAGGTCTCTGAACCTAAATTATTGACAATCTGAATTTATTTATATGTATTGTTTACATCTTACTTGCAAGAAATAGAATTCCAGGCAAAGAGTTCACATTTTGCATGTAACTAGAAGTCCAGAGGAGGCTTGTGGCTGCAGTGATGTCTAGTTTAAGGTTGGCATCTAATTCTCTCACCTTTCCTCTCCTGGTCCCACGGTAGGTGCTGCAGTTCCAAGCACCACACAATTATATTCAGTGCCTGGAAGCAAGCGTGACTCAAGGCAGAGACAGTTTTCTGTCACTCCCTTGCCACTACTGAAGGAAAAAATCTTTTCCAGAAACCCCTGAGCAAACTTGTGCTGGCATGCCATTGGCCAGAAGTGGGGCACATACCCACCTGTAGAAATAAAAGTAGGTATTTTGGTACCAAGGAGGAAGGAGGGAATAGCTTCTGGTGGACAATAAAGAATAAGGGCTATAAACTATCACAACTTTAGCCAAATTTCAGCCTTCCCTCTTTGGCTTTGCTTAGCAAAGGCGGCAGATGGCAGTTGCCCCAGGTTCCGCTCCATTACTCTACTTGCAAACCTGCAATGTTTTCAACACATGAGCACTGTGATTGAAGCAGACAGGGAGGCCTTGTGCTTTCTTCACTGTGGTAATACATGTGGGCTCTGTGGCCACTTTAAATTGTCGATTCTGTCATCTCCTTAAATTTTAAAATCAAGCTATGAAGAGTTAAAGTGATTTCTCATAACTTCCTTTCTGGAGCTACAACTTGGCAAAAATAGAATTTCTATAATTAATATTGCTTTGAAGCCAGCATCTACTTTCATAGGCAGGATTTTCCCCCAATTTTTTAAAAAAATTATTTATTTTTTAGCTGCATTGGGTCTTCGTTGCTGCGCGTGGGTTTTCTCTAGTTGCTGTGAGCAGGGGCTACTCTTCGTTGTGGTGCGTGGGCTTCTCATTGTGGTGGCTTCTCTTGTTGCAGAGCACGGGTTCTAGGCACACCGGCTCAGTAGATGTGGTGCACGGGCTTAGTTGCTACACTACATGTGGGCTCTTCTTCCCGGGCCAGGGCTCCAACCTGTGTCCCCTGCATTGGCAGGTGGATTCTTAACCACTGCACCACCAGGAAAGTGCCTTTCCCCCAATTTAAGCTTACTGAAAGACTGGACTATCTCCTATTACCTTCCTTTTCAGAAACAACCTCTCCAATCCTATTCTGATACCCCCAGATATTGTGCTACTGGATTTGTAAGCTTTAGGAGAGAAGAAAACAATATATGGGGCTAGTGTGGAGAAGAGGTTCTTGGTGCTCTAGCCAGGCATCATGCTGTGCCACTAAGGTGGGAGAGCCAAGTTCAGGACACTGGTCCACAAGACACCTCCCAGCTCCACGTAATATCAAACGGCAAAAATCTCCCAGAGATCTCCATCTCAACGCCAAGACCCAGCTGCACTAAACAACCAGCAAGCTACAGTGCAGGACACCCTATGCCAAACAACTAGCAAGACAGGAACACAACCCCATCCATTAGCAGAGAGGCTGCCTAAAATCATAATAAGTCCACAGACACCCCAAAACACACCACCAGACGTGGACCTGCCCACCAGAAAGACAAGATCCAGCCTCATCCACCAGAACACAGGCACTAGTCCCCTCCACCAGGAAGCATACACAAGTCACTAAAACAACCTTAGTCCCAGGGGACAGACACCAAAAACAATGGAAACTATGAACCTGCAGCCTGCAATAAAGGAAACCCCAAACACAGCAAGTTAAGCAAGATAAGAAGACAGAGGAACACCCACAGATGAAGGAGCAAGGTGAAAACCCACCAGACCTAACAAATGAAAAGGAAATAGGCAGTCTACCTGAAAAATAATTCAGAATAATGATACTAAAGATGATCCAAAATCTTGGAAATAGAATGGAGAAAATACAAGAAACATTTAATAAGGACCTAGAAGAACTAAAGAGCAAACAAACAGAGATGAAAAACACAATAAATGAAATTTAAAATTCTCTAGAAGGGATCAATAGCAGAATAACTGCAGCAGAAGAACGGATAAGTGACCTGGAAGATAAAATAGTGGAAATAACTACTACAGAGCAGAATAAAGAAAAAAGAATGAAAACAATTGAGGACAGTCTCAGAGACCTCTGGGACAACATTAAATGCACCAACATTTGAATTATAGGGGTCCCAGAAGAAGAAGAGAAAAAGAAAGGGACTGAGAAAATATTTGAAGAGATTATAGTTGAAAATTTCCCTAACATGGGAAAGGAAATAGTTAATCAAGTCCAGGAAGCACAGAGAGGATAAATCCAAGGAGAAATACGCCAAGATACATATTAATCAAACTGTCAAAAATTAAATACAAAGAAAACATATTAAAAGCAGTAAGGGAAAAACAACAAGTAACACATAAGGGAATCCCCATAAGGTTAACAGCTGATCTTTCAGCAGAAACCCTGCAAACCAGAAGGGAGTGGCAGGACATATTTAAAGTGATGAAGGAGAAAAACCTACAACCAAGATTACTCTAGGCAGCAAGGATCTCATTCAGATTTGATGGAGAAATTAAAAGCTTTACAGACAAGCAAAAGCTAAAAGAATTCAGCACCTCCAAACCAGCTTTACAACAAATGCTAAAGGAACTTCTCTAGGCAGGAAACACAAGAGAAGGAAAAGACCTATAATAATAAACTCAAAACAATTAAGAAAATGGTAATAGGAACGTACATATTGATAATTACCTTAAATGTAAATGGATTAAATGCTCCCACCAAAAGACATAGACTGGCTGAATGGATACAAAAACAAGACCAGTATATATGCTGTCTACAAGAGACCCACTTCAGACCTAGGGACACATACAGACTGAAAGTGAGCGGATGGAAAAAGATATTCCATGCAAATGGAAATCAAAAGAAAGCTGGAGTAGCAATTCGCATATCAGACAAAATAGACTTTAAAATAAAGACTATAACAAGAGACAAAGAAGGACACTACATAATGATCAAGGGATCGATCCAAGAAGAAGATATAACAATTGTAAATATTTATGCACCCAACATAGGAGCACCTCAATACATAGGGCAAATACTAACAGCCATAAAAGGGGAAATCGACAGTAATACACAGTCCTAGTAGGGGACTTTAACACCCCACTTTCACCAATCGATAGATCATCCAAAATGAAAATAAATAAGGAAACACAAGCTTTAAATGATACATTAAACAAGATGTACTTAATTGATATTTATAGGACATTCCATCCAAAAACAACAGAATACACATTCTTCTCAAGTGCTCATGGAACATTCTCCAGGATAGATCATATCTTCGGTCACAAAACAAGCCTTGGTAAATTTAAGAAAATTGAAATCGTATCAAGTATCTTTTCCGACCACAATGCTACAAGACTAGATATCAATTACAGGAAAAAATCTGTAAGAAATACAAACACATGGAGGCTAAACAACACACTACTTAATAACTAAGAGATCACTGAAGAAATCAAGGAGGAAATCAAAAATAGCTAGAAACAAATGAGAATGAAAACACAATGACTCAAAACCTATGGGATGCAGCAAAAGCAGTTCTAAGAGGGAAGTTTATAGCTATACAGTCTACCTTAAGAAACAAGAAACATCTCAAATAAACAACCTAACCTTACACCTAAAGCAATTAGAGAAATAAGAACAAAAAAGCCCCAAAGTTAGCAGAAGGAAAGAAATCATAAAGATCAGATCAGAAATAAATGAAAAAGAAATGAAGGAAACGATAGCAAAAATAAATAAAACTAAAAGCTGGTTCTTTGAGACGATAAACAAAATTGATAAACCATTAGCCAGACTCATCAAGAAGAAAAGGGAGAAGACTCAAATCAATAGAATTAGAAATGAAAAAGGAGAAGTAACAACTGACACTGCAGAAATACAAAGGATCATATGAGATTACTACAAGCAACTCTATGCCAATAAAATGAACAGCCTGGAAGAAACGGACCAGTTCTTAGAAATGCACAACCTTCTGAGACTGAACCAGGAAGAAATAGAAAATATGAACAGACCAATCACAAGCACTGAAATTGAAACTATGATTAAAAATCTCCCAACAAACAAAAGCCCAGGACCAGATGTCTTCACAGGCGAATTCTATCAAACATTTAGAGAAGAGCTAACACCTATACTTCTCAAACTCTTCCAAAATATAGCAGAGGGAGGAACACTCCCAAACTCATTCTACGAAGCCACCATCACCCTGATACCAAAACCAGACAAAGATGTCACAAAGAAAGAAAACTACAGGCCAATATCAGTGATGAATATAGATGCAAAAATCCTCAACAAAATACTAGCAAACAGAATCCAACAGCACATTAAAAAGATCATACATTATGATCAAGTGGGGTCTATCCCAGTAAGGCAAGGATTCTTCAATATACGCAAATCAATCAATGTGATACACCATATTAACAAATTGAAGGAGAAAAACCATATGATCATCTCAATAGATGCAGAGAAAGCTTTCGACAAAATTCAACATCCATTTATGATAAAAACCCTGCAGAAAGTAGGCATAGAGGGAACTTTCCTCAACATAATAAAGGCCATATATGACAAACCCACAGCCAACATCGTCCTCAATGGTGAAAAGTTGAAACCAGTTCCACTAAGATCAAGAACAAGACAAGGATGTCCACTCTTGCCACTATTATTCAACACAGTTTTGGAAGTCCCTGCCCTGGCAATCAGAGAAGAACAAGAAATAAAAGGAATCCAAACTGGAAAAGAAGTAAAATTGTCATTGTTTGCAGATGACATGATACTATACATAGAGAATCCTAAAGATGCTACCAGCAAACTACTGGAGCTAATCAATGAATTTGGTAAAGTCACAAGATACAAAATTAATGCACAGAAATCTCTTGCGTTCCTATACACTAATGATGAAAAATGTGAAAGTGAAATTAAGAAGACACTCCCATTTACCATTGCAAACAAAAGAATAAAATATCTAGGAATAAACCTACCTAAGGAGACAAAAGACCTGTATGCAGAAAATCAAAGATGATACAAATAGATGGAGAGATATACCATGTTCTTGGATTGGAAGAATCAACATTGTGAAAATGACTATACTACCCAAAGCAATCTACAGATTCAATGCAATCCCTATCAAACTACCACTGGCATTTTTCACAGAACTAAAACAAAAAATTTCACAATTTGTATGGAAACACAAAAGACCCCAAGTAGCCACAGCAATCTCAAGAAAGAAAAACGGAGCTGGAGGAATCAGGCTCCCTGACTTCAGACTATACTACAAAGCTACAGTAACCAAGACAGTATGGTACTGGCACAGAAACAGAAATATAGATCAATGGAACAGGATAGAAAGCCCAGAGATAAACCCATGCACATATGGTCAACTTATCTTTGATAAAGGAGGCAAGAATATACAGTGGAGAAAAGACAGCCTCTTCAATAAGTGGTGCTGGGAAAACTGGACAGCTACATGTACAAGAATGAAATTAGAACACTCCCTAACACCATACACAAAAATAAACTCAAAATGGATTAAAGGGCTTCCCTGATGGCACAGTGGTTGAGAGTCCACCTGCTGATGCAGGGGACACCGGTTCGTGCCCTGGTCCGGGAAGATCCCACATGCCGCAGAGCAGCTGGGCCCGTGAGCCATGGCCCCTGAGCCTGCGCGTCCAGAGCCTGTGCTCCGCAACCGGAGAGGCCACAACAGTGAGAGGCCTGCGTACTGCAAAAAAAAAAAAAAAAAAAAAGGATTAAGGACCTAAATGTAAGGCCAGACACCATCAAACTCTTAGAGGAAAACATAGGCAGAACACTCTATGACATAAATCACAAAAAGATCCTTTTTGACCCACCTCCTAGGGAAATGGAAATAAAAACAAAAATAAACAAATGGGACCTAATGAAACTTAAAAGCTTTTGCACAGCAAAGGAAACCATAAACAAGACGATAAGACAACCCTCAGAATGGGAGGAAATATTTGCAAATGAAGCAACTGACAAAGGATTAATCTCCAATACATACAAGCAACTCATGGAGCTGAATATCAAAAAAACAAACAACCCAATCCAAAAATGGGCAGAAGACCTAAATAGACATTTCTTCAAAGAAGACATACAGATTGCCAACAAACACATGAAAGATGCTCAACATCATTAATCATTAGAGAAATGCAAATCAAAACTACAATGAGGTATCACCTCACACCAGTTAGAATGGCCATCATCAAAAAATCTGCAAACAGTAAATGCTGAAGAGGGTGTGGAGAAAAGGGAACCCTCTTGCACTGCTGGTGGGAATGTAAATTGACACAGCCACTATGGAGAACAGTACGGAGGTTCCTTAAAAAACTACAAATAGAACTACCATACGACCCAGCAATCTCACTACTGGGCATATACCCTGAGAAAACCATAATTCAAAAAGAGTCATGTACCAAAATGTTCATTGCAGCTCTATTTACAATAGCCAGGACATGGAAGCAACCTAAGTGTCCATCATCGGATGAATGGATAAAGAAGATGTGGCACATATATACAATGGAATATTACTCAGCCATAAAAAGGAATGAAACTGAGTTATTTGTAGTGAGGTGGATGGACCTAGAGATTGTCATACAGAGTGAAGTAAGTCAAAAAGAGAAAAACAAACACCGTATGCTAATACATATATATGGAATCTAAAAAAAAAGAAAAGAAAAGAAAAGAAAATGGTCAGAAGAACCTAGGGGAAAGACAGGAATAAAGATGCAGACCTACTAGAGAATGGCCTTGAGGATACAGGGAGGGGGAAGGGTAAGCTGGGACAAAGTGAGAGAGTGGCATGGACATATATACACTACCAAACGTAAAATAGATAGCTAGTGGGAAGCAGCCGCATAGCACAGGGAGATCAGCTCGGTGCTTTGTGACCACCTAGAGGGGTGGGATTGGGAGGGTGGGACGGAGGGAGATGCAAGAGGGAAGAGATATGGGGACATTGCATATGTATAACTGATTCACTTTGTTATAAAGCAGAAACTGACACCATTGTAAAGCAATTATACTCTGATAAACATGTTAAAAAAACAATATATGTGGCTAAAACAAATAAAGAAAAAACCTATTGGGACTTTTTGTGCACAGATTTTTTACAATCCCTTAGCCTTATTGAACTTAGTTGTCTACTTAATCCTCAATGTTTCTGAATGAATTGCTGCTTTGGCCTCACCTTTTCTGGAGACTATTTATTGAGTATTTACTGCTTACCAGTCCAAGACTAAGCATTTTACATGCATTATTTAATTTGATTCCTATAATAATCCAATGAGGCAATGTTGTCTTCCTCTCCCTTAATTCTCCACCCCAACCCCAAGTTTACAGAGAAAATGGAGGTCCAGAGAGGAGAGACAGCTGTATGAGGTCATGTAATTTGTAAGTACAGATTAGGGGTTCAGTCAGAGGTCAGTTTCACTCTAAAGGCTCTTAATCACTGCAGTAGACCACCTTCTCTTGAATGGGTTTCGCATTGTTATTTGGGAGGCAAATTTTAGCTCAAGATACTATTCAGGGCCACTGTTTTCAAGGCTTTGAAAAATACTTCACATACCTCCCAGGTGATTTTGCTGCCTGGAATACAAATGGGATATCTTCTTAGTTGAGCAGAAGGAGAGGGCATTGCAGTATGGCCACTGTCTCCCTCTAAGGTTCCACAGGTCCCTCTTCCTTGCTGCACCTGATTGGAAGGTCTTCTGGTGGAAGGAGCCACATGGAATGTTCTATTCACTTCCCACATCAGAATTCGCTTCTTTCTTGAATTCACTTTTGTACCCAAACAGACACAAATAAGTTCCTTGAAAATACACAGTTAATGGTCTTTGAGCTGTCCAGTTCTGTACTTCAGAGTGTGACCTTATGGACATTTTCTTAGAATACTAATAGCATATAGTATTTATACTATACTTTTATAATCCTTAGTATGTTACAAGCATGGGTCTAAGCATTCATATTAGTTTCCTGTGGCCTTTATCAAATTACCATAAACTAAGTGACTTAAAACAAAGGAAATATATTGTGTCACAGTCCTAGAGGCCAGATGTCCAAACTCAGTATCATTGGGCTGAAATTAAAATGTCACCAAGGCCATGCTCTCTCTGGAGACTCTGGAGGAGGATCTACTTCTTTCCTCTTCCAGATTCTGGTGGGTACTGGCATCCCTTGGCTTGTGGTCATCTCATTCCAATCTCCACCTCCATCTTCACATCACCTTCTTCTATGTCTGTCTGTGGTCAAATCTTCCTCCCTCTTATATATACCTGTGATACATTTATATACATGTGATCACTTCTAGTGTCCACCTGGATAATCTCAGCATCTCAAGATCCTTTACTTAATCACATCTACAAAGTCACTTTTTACCATATAAAGAGACATTTACAGGTTCCAGGGATTAGGACCAGATATCTTTGGGAGCCATGATTCAGACCGCTACAGCACATTACACATATAATTCACTTAATCACACAGCCATTGAGAGAAATATAGTTATTATCTCCATTTACTGGTGAGGAAATTGAGACAGAGAGAGATTATACGACTCATCCAAGATCAAATAGTCATTAAATGGCAGTATCTGGATTTGAACCCAGGTTCCATCATTCCTATAGAAGAATTCTCCAGACTGATGTGCCAAGATAGAAATCAAATGAAAAGAAGTTTCTCCTTTAAAGGCAGTACTCCTAGGTTATGGAATTTCCCCACTTTCTCATCTTTGGCAGGACTCTTTGTTCTATTGTGTACTTTATCATCTTATATACACAAAATCACTTTAAGTGCAGGGTTTTTAGAATAATGTGAGAAAAGTATGCTATATAAACTGTATCCAGCTGAAGTATTTGCTGAATGAATGGACTTTCAACCAATCTATCAAAGGAACACCATTGTTGGCAATAAGCAGTAAATAAGCTAGATACTCCTTAACATTTAAAATTTTTAAGACAGACCCTTCTGGAAAAGCTTTCTAGACCCCTGTACTCCCAATATTTCAGCCCTAAATCTTCTTCGGTAACCCATAGAACCCAGGGAAGGGTTTTCTAGACTAAACATCCCATGGTATCAAATGTGTCACACTTCTAGTAGACAATCCTGTAAACTTTGGGCTATGGAGACCTATAGCCTTTGCCCTTTGAAGTGTTTGACCTACCTATCTCTGCTTTTCTTGCTCAGGTGAGGCTATTTTAACCAATCAGCTTTTCTCTTCCAGGAAGCTCTATATTTATATCCTTTCCCAAGTCTACATTCTTTATAGCACCATTCAAACCAAATCATTTTCTATTTCTCTCCCCCATACACCCAGTTTCACCAAAGCAAATTTCATAGTTCTTCACATCACCACGCTCTTAGGGTCAGGTCACTTGGCCCAAAGGCCACATCTTCCTTCCACAGAATCTCATTCTCCTTTGACCAAACTAGCACAAGAGCTCACGTGCACTTCAGTGTATAGCCTTAAGCTGTCCCACCAGTTCTGCTACAGGTATTGCTATTCTACAAAATACTGGAAAAATGTATTCAAAGAATAATACCACATCATATAAAAATATTTTTTAAAATAATATATGTTGGTAGGTGGAATAAGACAATCCTTCATATATTTCCGGTCAGCATGTAAATTAATATAATCCTTTTAAAACACAACTTGACATCATGTATCAAAAACCTTGAACATATTAATGATCTTTGATCTAAGAATTCTATTGTGTAAATTGCTGTAGGTTAAGGTGCTGTAAATGCTTCCAAACATGTAAACTGGTTTAAACACAAAAGAGGTTTATTTCTCACTCATGTGACAGCCCTGGTAGGGTGACTTTCCTAGACATCCTGATTTAAAGATGAGGAGGCTTCTTTCTAAAGCATTGCCATCCCCTATGTCATCATCTGCACCTGGAAAACAGAAGTGACAAGAGAGCACGGGGAAGCTACATTCACTTAAAGCCTTAATCCAGAAGTGACAGATATCACTTTCCCCCACCTTCCACTGCTAAAAGTGATGCAAAGTCTATACAATACAATATGAAAACATTGAAAATATAAAAATTTAAAAGCAAGAGACATCTGTAAAGAGAATAAATTTAATTAGGTTAAAATACTCTTATCTATGGAAAAATTTTTAATGCAACAAAATTTTAACTGATATTATCTATGATTTTTCACTTTGTTTTGACTTTTTATATTTTAAATTTTTAGTGATTATTTTACTGCTTTTCCCTTGGTTTTTTTGTCTGCTTATCATAAAAGTTCCTTTAAGTAATAAAATATGACAGATGTAGTTGAAATCCCTTTACAATGTCTCCTGAGAACCCTCTCCTCACCCCAGAGAAAACCTTTTCTGGAGTTGGTGTATATTTTTCCTGATCAAGTATTTTACTCTGGGTATGCAAGTATGTTTGAATAAAAATCTATGATTACTGGAATTTTTTAAATTACTTGAATGGTATCCATTTTTTATTTATTTTCCATGTAACATTATCTATTCAATATATATCCACATTTATTCTACAGCTCTAGTTCATTTATTCCAACACTTCCATAGTGTTTTATTGAATGAATATAATACAATCCCTTCATTCACTATATATGGATATTTAGGGGTCTTCAATATTTTGCTATTCCAAAGAAATATTGCAGTGAATATTCTTTTATATGCTCCTTGTGAACTTGTGATAGATTCCCTAGAATATATTATCAGAAATGAAATTTGTCAGTCACAGGTTAGGATCATATGGAGGTTTATTAAATATGGCCAAATTGGTTTCTTATTGAGTTCATATTCTACTAGGAAAATATGAGGTTCAATTTTCCATACCTTTTGGCCAATTCTTTGACTTTTTCTCTATTTTTGCCAGTCTTACAGCATTTAATGATATTTCTGTGGTTTTAATTTTCCTTTCATTGATTAATTATAAGGTTAAACATTCTTATATTTTTGTTAGACATTTAGACTTCATCTAATAACTGCCTATTTTAATTCTTTGCCATTTGTGTTTATTTTTTACTAATTGATTGCCAGCATTCTATATGTGTATGTATATATATATATATATATATATATATATATTCTCAAAACTCAACTCATTTTAAAATATAAGCATCCCAAATGTCATTGCTGATTTTGTGGTCTGATATATTGCTTGACAAATTAACCTAAAAGTCAAACTGATATTTGCTAACTCTAGAGGGAAATAATTATTTTCAAGTTGTTTTTATTGTCATTAATACATGTAGTTCACTAAAGGAATTTCTTGGGACATAGATTCCACACAGATCAAAGAAAGACAAGCACTGAACTTCTCATAGTTCACCTTCCCTGTAGCTAAACATAACAGAATCTAAACATGCTGCCAACTGTCGAGGATTTTCGTACTGCTCATCCAGGCTTAAATATCTGCTGATTGAGATAATGGCTACAGTCCATCAGTTAATAGTATTTACAACAAAAACATATGGCCAGTACTTGGAAGGCCAGACATTAGCTAATGTGAGTCATTTCCAGATGATAAAGAGATCATTTATATCGTCCCTATGAATTCCGCTTGAGTACTGTGGCATCTCCCAAGCTTGACCTTAACAGTAGATATTGGTGGCTCCTTATGTGTTGACTATTGGGAGACTCTGAAAAAGCCTACTCGTTCATCACAGATTATGAGGTACAGACTGAAAGAAACTCTAGAGTTTGAGAGAGGTAGGGGAGAGATGAGAGAAAGAAGAGTCAGAAAAGATTAGAACAGAGATTGAGCAAATTAAGTCTACTTTAGCCAGAATAGGTGGTAGTTTATGCTACAACAATAACAGACAAACCCTAATATAATGACTTAACCCAATAAATAATTTTTCCTTAAGTACATTACATATTCAGCATGGGTTAGAGAAGGCTCTGACCAATGTAATTATCTGGGAGGTAAAAGCTTCTGTGATCATCAGAGCTTTCTCTCCAAATTGATATATATCGTTTCTGACCACACTTGGTTGTCCCTAGCAAATCTCATGGCCACCTATAACTTCAACGGGAACTGATAGACTTTCCATGATATGCCTGGAAAGAAATTGGAAATATCTGATAAACAGCATAGTGACTATATAAAACCATCATTCTGTTTATCAAATGTGGTTCAACTGCTTCACTCTCTGTCCCACAAAGAGAATACATCTACCCCTACTCCAAGAAAGACAGTCCAAAAATCCTACTCATGGGACTTCCCTGGCAGTCCAGTGGTTAAGACTGTGAACTTTCACTGCAGGGGGCATGGGTTTGACCCCTGGTCAGGTTCTAAAGATTCCCCATGCCACATGGCACAGCCAAAAAAAAAAAAAATCCCACTCTGTCATGGCATTAAGCTCAATACCTTGGCTTTCTGCATTACATTCATCAGTCTCTACCTCAAATTTGGATGTGGCTACTCTAGAAATGGAGACCTGCCAACTAAAACAAGTTAAATTCCAACACACACACACACACACATTAGGGTATACATAGGCTAATGCTGGAAGCAATAGGAGGCCAGTTCAGGAAGTTAAGAACTGCTGAAAAATACTAGTTTAGTGATTTTTCTGTGACTTTTATCAATGAGCAGGATCAGGAAGCAGTCTGGCATTTTATTCATGCTAAACTAGGCCTAGGGTGATACCTGGAAAGGATAGACACAAGGAGCTTCCAATGCTTTGCCAATTAATATGATGAAGTTAAAACCCTATGTAGCCTGTATAAAGATAGATAGGCAGCAGGATATGACACAATTTACTTTTATCCCAGGGATATCTGTCAGCTTCTAGGTCTGCAAAATTAAATTCCCTTGTGGGCTAACTAAATTTAAACTCCAGGACTCCTTTAGCAAATGCGTTTCTCATCTATTTCTACCTCATTTTCTTCCCGTCTGTCCTGCCTGTGCAGTCTACAGCCCCTGAGCTCATTTGGACTGAAGTCTCATATCTGTGCTTCTGGCATCTAGTTTGTTTGGTCCCAACTGAGTTTTCCCCTACAGAAGATAGATCTATAAAAAGAGAGGGAATATTTTTCACAAGGATGGGGAACTTTCACAGAGCAACAGTTTTCATTAACTGATGGCACAGTTGGCTGAAAAATAAATGAGAAAGTATGGGGTATCTTTTAATATGTATATTACACTTCAAGAGCAGTAACACCAGGAAGTAAGGAAATAACCTTGTAACAAGTACAGAGTGCCAAACACCAAGGGGAATAAACAATTGAAAAGAAAAAAACCTGGGGAACTTTTAAACTGAAGTCAGTGAAGGAGGCTTGCCCTTGCTGTCAAAGCATGACCTTTGCACTAGCAACATGGGGATAATCTGGGAATATGTTAGAAATGCATAATCTTGGGTCCTGAAATTTACAGAATGAGAATCTGCATTTTAACCTCATCATCTGGTGATTCATGTGTGTTTCAATGTTGGCACTCATCTACATTACAATTATTAAAAGTTATTAAAATGAAAAAATATAATTGTTCATATGTTCTTGCCTTCAGAAAGCAGCATCGAGCACAATGCCTGACAACTAGTTGGTTATCAGTGACTATTTATTATTAAGATCAAACTATCCCTTTTGGACTAGAAGTATTTCTTTTCCTGTGTAGAATATAATTGCTGAGATAAAGTATATGTGGTTGGCTAAGCAATAACATAAAATCTGAAAAACAATTTTAAGTAGAGGAATTTCTTACCATTTGTATATTTACATATTCCTGTCCATGTACACATACATAAATCATGTATACAAATATGTAAAATTGTTATATAAATTTAAAAGTATATCCGGGGGCGTGGGGTGGTGGTGTGATGAATCGGATGACTGGGATTGACGTGTATACACTGATGTGTATAAAATGGGTGACTAATAAGAACCTGCTGTATAAAAAAATAAAATAAAATTTAAAAAATAGTAATAAAAAAATAAAAGTATAACCTTTGTCACTAAGTATTTTTATATAATAAAGGATACTTGGGACTTCCCTGGTGGCACAGTGATTAAGAATCCGCCTGCCAATGCAGGGGACACGGGTTCGAGCCCTGGACCAGGAAGATCTCACATGCCGCGGAGCAACTAAGCCCGTGCACCACAACTACTGAGCCTGCGCTCTAGAGCCCGCGATCCACAACTACTGAAGCCTGCGTGCCTAGAGCCCACACTCCGCAACAAGAGAAGCCACCGCAATGAGAAGCCCGCGCACCGCAAAGAACAGTAGCCCCAGCTCCCCGCAACTAGAGAAAACCCGTGCGCAGCAACGAAGACCCAACGCAGCCAAATAAATAAATACTAAAAAACAATAAAGGATACTTGGACACAGAGATGGATAAGGGTATACATCACATATAAGTGGCAGAATATGGAATAGGATCTAGTTCCCCTGATCATAATCTTACATTATATCTAATAATTTTGAGGCTTAAATATTTTAATTAAGGTTAATTACAGTAGAATTCCATGATGAATTTCAAACAAGAATCAAGTTACAGCTTGAATGGTTTGGTTTTATGGTCATGTTCTTCTGGAATTTTAAACTAATAAATAAAAATTTCATCTTCAGTTTAAAAATATTTGTCATTATTTATAATCATATATTTCTAATATTTGTTATTTTATGACTATGGGCTACTCTTCTGCTTTCTAAATAAGATGGGTTAAATTTAATTTGAATGTTAAGGCTTTATCTCAGGGAAATTTAAATTTTACTAAATGTTATCACAAAGTTTTAAATCTGAAAGCTTTCTTATACTTGATTTATTTTAATCTATTTAATTTTTATAACGAAAACCATAAAGTGATAAAACTAATTTATTTAATATTTTCCATGTGTTATCCACTTATGCCATACTGTTTTTCATGAGGAAAGTTCCTTTGCTTTAAAACGTAAATATACATTAACACCAGCTTTTATTATGCATAATACCTTATTATTTACATCTATGAAGGCTTTAAAAATAGGGAATATAGAAAATTAAAACATATTTATTCTAAAGTAATCCAAAATTTTATGTATTCCATGATTACAATGTAAGAATATTTGTGCACATAGAGGCTAAAATGCAAAATGCAAAAATAAGTTTATTTTAATATAGGATTATAGATTTTTGCTATTCTAGCCATTTACCTAATGTTATATTCTTTTCAATAAAAAGTGAGTTTTCTCTGTGTGTGTACATGTTCTCTCATAATCTGTGGCTGGAATTTTCATCTTCTTAATGATAGATTTAGAAAAACATAAAGTCTTAATTTGAATTGAATTAGAGACATTAGCCTTCTTCATAGCTACTGTTTTGGTTCTGTTTAAAATTTTTCACCTCCCGAGTTCATATTCTCTCATCATCTAAAAACTTTCTTATTTTTGCTTTCACATTGAGATTTGCAATCAATTTGTATTGATTTTTGCTTGTGGCATGATGCTGGAACAGGCTTCATTATTTTCCCACATGGATATCCAATTTTCACAGCATAATATTTTGAAATCAATGTAATTTTCCCACCACTCTCTAGTGCTAGTTTTCATAAGTCAAATGTCTATATGTACACAGGTATGTTAATGGTTTCTGTATTTTCTTTTTTCTTTTATTTTTCTGTTTGTGATGCTATGATAATATATTAAGTATTTTAACTGTATGATAGATCTTTAATTAAGGATTGAATTTACTTAATAGAATATTCAGATTTACTATCTTCTTTTGTATCACTTTAAGTAAGTTGTGTTTTTCTGAATGTCTAACATACATTTAGCTAAAGTTACAGAAAGAAAAAAGAGAGAAAGAAAGAATGGGACAGAAGGAGTATTTGAAGAGATAACAACTAAGAATTTCCTAAAACTAATGGAAGACTTCAATCGTTAGATTTAAGAAACTCAAATTCTAATCAAGATAAAATTTAAGTTAGTGACAGATAAATAGGAAGATGGTTAAAGAAGCCACAAAAGTAGAGAAAGGAAAAGCAAAGAGATAGACTATGTAGAAAGCAAGTAGCAAGATTGTAAATTTTAACTCAAATACTATTGATACTGGTTATACTTTTAAGTACTAGTTACGTTAAATGTAAATTACTAAGTGCTAGGATTGGGATTTTTCAGAATGTCTCAGATGCCTTAAAGCTGTTCTATAGTCTCTGCAAGAGCTGATTCATTCCCAGTTTATGCTAACTCCTAGAATGCAATTTTTTGAGCCTTAATCTATGGCATTGGGTGTTTATAAGGGTCCCCACAATTGGTGGGCTCTGGAGGATAACTTTTGTTCCCATATCCCCTAATTTCTTCAATAGTGTTGCTCAGCTTCTCTACCACCACTTCAGGGTTGACCAAAGACCTCTGGGCCAAAGCAGCCCCAAAGGGATGCTGCATTTCTCTGCATTTGTGTCAAGATTTAATTCTCTGCATTTCTGTCTTCTCATCCACTAATTTTTTACTGTCTTGTTAGGACAGTGATCACTTCAAGTAAATGTTTTACAGCAAATTTTATGCAAGTTTTCTAGCTGTTCTCAGTGAGAAGAGTGGTTTTAATTACCTAGTTTGCTACTATCAGTAAAGATAATTCCCCTTTTGTTTTTTTTACATGTCATTTCATCTCTAATCTAGTTAAAACGGTTTCTTCATTTCTTAAACTTATTAAAGATAAGAGTTTTAATAGAATAGCATACGATCCATTGAAAGTCAGAATCTCAGAATTCAATCATTAATATTATATTTAATATTTATAAGCCAAGGGTTTAACAGATTCATGGTATGCAATGCCCCATATCCAATTCTATCAATATTAAAATGGGCATAAGTTTCATGCAAGCACATTTAACATCAATTTCCTTTACCTTAGCTAACTCTAAGGAAAAACATAGTGAACATAGATATAATATTAGGGATATGGGGAAAGTAGACTCCAAATATTTATAGCTTAGAAGACACATGAGAGATAGAAGTACCATGAAGCTGAAAGAAAGGATAGAAATAAAGGTAGATATGTGCAGAAGACAAATCCCACTTTCTCTCAGTTTTCCTAGGATCTGCTATGGCTCTTTGAAGCTGTTCTAGAATAGCTGGCAGTTCTCCTAGTATGCAAATAATGTTGAACTGTGGACTCATATGAATCCTTCTCCCATCTCAGTTTCACAGCTTTATGCTTGGTTATTCTTGATAATGAAAACAAGGCCAGATTGTATGGCCAGTTAACAGGCTGGATGAGACAGCTACCAGAACTTAAATAAATAGAAGTTAGTCTTAAATAACTCAAAGGCTTTCAGTTGCTTTTCTTAGTGTGAATGAGCAATGTGCAGTCAGTTGGCAAGAGATGGACTCAGTTACTTTAATACTTCAAGTTTTGCTTAATGCAGATTTGTTCAGAAACTGCTTATGGAGTAGGGAAGATTTCCTGGTTAAGACAAAGTCTCTGATGACTGTTGAATAATAAGTATGAATTAGAAAGGTTGAAAAGGGCATGGGGGAAGGGCAATCGATGCGGGGAGACATTTAAGAGATATATTTTAAGAACTCATTATTTGAGAACCAAAGGAGCAATTTCTGACTCTAAAAAGACAAAAGTTTCTGACTTGAGTAATTGGGTTGGCGGATAATGGTGACGTTTACTGTTATCAGAAGTGCAGTAGGTTGAAATACTGAGATGCATCCATATTTAAGAACTGAGTTGAGAAAGAGAAGCAAAGCACTTTGAGATAACATAGAAAACCCAGAGAGGGCTTCCCTGGTGGCGCAGTGGTTGACAGTCCGCCTGCCGATGCAGGGGACACGGGTTCGTGCCCCGGTCCGGGAAGATCCCACATGCCGCGGAGCGGCTGGGCCCGTGAGCCATGGCCGCTCAGCCTGCGCGTCCGGAGCCTGTGCTCCGCAACGGGAGAGGCCACAACAGTGACAGGCCCGCATACTGCAAAAAAAAAAAAAAGAACAGAGAAAGTAGTGTATTAGAAGCCAAGAGATTCGAGAGTTTCAAGAAGAAATAAGCACTCAAAGATGTCAAATAAACCCTATATATCTAAAGAAAAAATTTAACAATAAATTTTGTTTACTGTTACCCAATAAATAATAAATAAATATTGGATTTAATAATAAGTTGATTAAGTACTTTTATAGAGCAATTTTGGCATCAAAAATAAGATATCACTGAGTTAAGATGCAAAGGAAGTAAGTAACTGGAAATAACAAGGTCAGAGTAGACTTTCAAGACTTTATCTTAGTTATAGTGAGACGGGATGGTAGCTGTAAGGAGGTGCAAGATTGACAAAGGGTTTGTTTGTTTTTTTTCCTCCAGAAGGAATAAACTTAGAGACTGAGAAAGACCCAAGGGAGTGACAGGATAAATATAAGAGAAAAAGTTCATAACTGATGGAGAAAATATCAAGTGAGAAAGAGGAGTCTTGATCGGAAGTAATAGAAAGTGGTTGGCCGTAAAAAGGAGAGGACATTTTTTGTTTGTTTGTTTTGTTTTTGTTTTTGTTTTGCGGTACGCGGGCCTCTCACTGCTGTGGCCTCTCGCGTTGCGGAGCACAGGCTCCGGACACAGAGGCTCAGCGGCCATGGCTCACGGGCCCAGCCTCTCCACGGCATGTGGGATCTTCCCAGACCGGGGCACGAACCCGTGTCCCCTGAATCGGCAGGCGGACTCCCAACCACTGCGCCACCAGGGAAGCCCAGGAGAGGACATTTTTAACAACTGAGGATAGGCGAAACTGCTTAATGAAGATGCAGATGTGAACATGTTTGTAGAAGATTAGTTGTGTAGATGATGCATGATCAGACGCTAAACCAAGCAAGATAC
Source organism: Monodon monoceros (assembly GCF_005190385.1). Classification (NCBI taxonomy): domain Eukaryota; kingdom Metazoa; phylum Chordata; class Mammalia; order Artiodactyla; family Monodontidae; genus Monodon; species Monodon monoceros. Next base: position 107,186,191 of record NW_021703768.1, on the reverse strand, counting down.
ATTGATTAAGCTGCACTCTGAAAACTCAGTTGATTTTAATATAAATGTTATAATTATGAGGAATGACAATTTGTAATAGTCATCCACATAATGAAGTCTCTAAATAAGATAAATTATACGGCGAACAAATCCAATAATAGATTTTCATAAAAATCTTGCATGCAAGACTGAAGTTGAACGACCATTATGGGATATAAGGGAGTTGCTAATGTTCCACAAAGGTTACATTCTCATCAGTTAGGCTACCCTGAGATTTCAAGGACATTCAGTCCATCAACTAAAGAAAATGCCAGTTGTCAGGATACAGCAAATATATGAGACGGCAGAAATCAAAGAAGAGGACATGCCTAAAGATAGGATACAACATAAGAGCTCAGAAAAGGCGTTTTGAAGCTTTCACTACAACTCACTGCACCTAGTAATCTTTTATTTATATTAGCCTTTGCTATTTAGATAGAGATCACACATCCTTGTTTGCCTGGTCTACAAGTGTTGTCCCAGCCTCCTTTTCTATTCAGCATTTGTCATATGGAGAACCTAGATTTAGGCACTCCTAGCTGAATGTTAAAACTAAGAAAGGTCACGCTGGAGTTGAGTGAATATGCCAAGTTAGGAGAGCCAAGAAATTTAAATCAGATGGCCATGCCTGTTGGAGTTTGTCCTAAGCCACTCCTAGCCAACGCAGTTTGCTTTAATCTAATTTGACCTTGTTATGCTTGGTATTATAAATTTAGCTGCTCAGACTATAGGAAATTAGCTAAGGCTGAACTATTGACCTGATGGTAAAAATCTAATCTCAGGAAAAATGCCTAAGAGGCTCATAAACCCCTGGAAGCTTTCTCAGGGTCTCCTAGGTTAAGAGCCAGTGCCCTAGATAGAAGTAATTATTTGCCACCACAAGTGATCAGGAAAGGCTTGTATTAAAATTTTTTTTTTTAAGGAGAGAAAAGGGGGGAAAAAGAAAAGAAAGATCAAATTAACTTCTCCTCTTCTCCTGTTAACTTGCATTGCCTTCCTTCTTTTCCTTCCCCATCTCCCTCCCCATCCTGGAAAACGAACTTATAATTTGAATATTGTTTCTTGAATACAAAAATCAATGCAAAATATTCAATAAGCAGGTAAGGGATTTTATGCTTTAGCTCAATGATTTGCCAACATTCACACTGTAAACACCTGGAGGGTTGTTAAAACACGTTGCTGGGCCTGCCTTCAGAGTTTGATTCAATAGGTTTGGAGAAGAGCCAGATAATTGCATTTCTAAGGTTCCCAGGTGCTGCTGCTGCTGCCCCAGAACCACACCTGAGAACCACTGCCTAGTTCTAGGTAGCTGCACAAAATACCCTCTTCCTTGTGTGGTACTTGAGGAATCCCTATTCATTTTCCCCCCACCACATGGCTTCTTAGAGTCAATGAAAATTCAGGTGTGCACTGAAATCCCAGATCACTCCCGATTAGCCACGTGCTTCAGGAGACTCTTTGTGACCCTCAGGATGCTCTTGTAAGAATTAAATTAGAACATGTTAAGTTAAATGGCTACCAAGCTGCCTGATCACAAATCCAAAAGTCCATTGTTACCAACACAATTAGGAGACAAATAGCATAAAGGAGAGCATCCTGTGTTAAGCGTGCACAGCTCGGACATCTCAGCAGGCCAGAAAGAACTTGTGGGCAGTCACTGAAGCGACAGTTATTTCACATCCTCGTAGGACTGCAATTTTAATGATAATTGGCGATTTTAAAGACTACTTAATAAAATTAAACAGTAAACCACCATTCTAATTTAGTGCTTCTTAAATTTTTTGGGGGTTCCAGACTTACTTTGAGAAACTGAGGAAAGCTATGGCCCCTTTTCCCAGGTCGGTGCATCCAATTCGTTGGGGAAACAGAGATCTCCTGCGGGATCTATGTTTTCCAAATTCAGAACCTCTGGCTCTCAGTGCTTCAGGTTGATCCCTTCCTGATGAACGAGCAGTCTCGCAATCCTACGGGCTACATCTGAGAAGATTTCAAAATCAGAAGGCAGGCGCCTACTGACCAGACAGTCTCTGTTTTTAACTTAATCCTCTTTTGTCCTAGAACTCAGCATCTATATTAGTTTCAGCTGTTGGGACAAAATACCATGAACTTTGTGGCCTAAAACAACACAGATTTATCTTATACCTCTGGAAGTCCAAAGTCCTAAAATCAGAGTGTTGGCAGGGCTTCCTTCCTTCTGGAGGTTCTCGGAGAACCTGTTTTCTTGCCTTTTCCAGATTCTTGCTAGACACCACTAGCATTCTTTGGTCTATGGCATGGGCCTCCATCCTCAAAGACAGCAGTTTAGCATCTTCAAATCTCTTTGCTTTCATCTTCCTGCCTCTGGCTTTGATTCTGATTCCTCTGCTTTCCTCTCTTCCTTTATAAGGCCTCCTGTGATTACACTGGGCCCACCCGGATAAGCTAGGCTACACCTTCCATCTCAATATCTTTAACTAAATTGTATCTGTAAAGTCCCTTTTGTACTTAAGGTAGCATATTCACAGGTTGTGGAAATTAGGACATAGAAATCTTAGGGTGTATGTGGGGGAGACATTATTCTCTCCGCCCCAGGATTCATTTCATTTACATCTTTCTAACATGCACTAGCTCTTGTTTGATTACCTTTACTTTCAAGACCAGTCAAATAAAATGAATAATAACTGTGGATTTCAGCTAATATCTTAAACTTATTTCTAACATTTGGTAGAAGTTAGAAGTTCTACAGTACTTAGTAGAAGTTATTACTTCTAACAACAGCCTCTCCAATGAATTGTGAAAAACTTCTAAAATTATATGCTGGTAGCCACAAGTTAATAATTTTGCTTCCAATTCTGTAATGTAAAACCTGTACACTATGGAAACATGGTCTAATGATGCTATATTTTGAGATCAATTGAGAAAATATAGAAAAAGAACAAAGTAGGGGCTTCCCTGGTGGCACAGTGGTTAAGAATCTGCCTGCCAATGCAGGAGACATGGGTTCAATCCCTGGTCTGGGAAGATACCACATGCCGCAGAGCAACTAACCCTGTGCGCCACAACTACTGAGCCTGTGCTCTAGAGCCCATGTGCCACAACTACTGAAGCCTACACACCTAGAGCCCGTGCTCCCAACAAGAGAAGCCACCACAATGAGAAGCCTGCGCACCACAACGAAGAGTAGCCCCCGCTCACTGCAACCAGAGAAAAGCCCACGTGCAGCAACGAAGACCCAAGGCAGCCAAAAATAAAATAAAATAAATAAAAATTTATTTAAATAAATAAATTTATTTTTTAAAAAAGAAAAAGAACAAAGTAGTGGGCAGCTTATCTTAAAAGTACAATGCAATCAATCAAAGCTCTTGCACTTAAAGTGTAAAAAACACCATGAACATGAAATGAGAAAGACATGACTTCACAGAAATATTGTCAAAAATAAACTGTTAATAGTTTTTTTAGCTGACTCCGTGATCAATACGAGTTTTTTTAAGATAATGCAATTTTAAGCTGCGTTAATAGTACTATATTTAGAAAAGGGGATAACATTCATTCATTCATAAAAGATCATTTTGAAAGCATCTATGTGCCAAGTACTATGCTAGACAATGGAGATACTCTCCACTTTGTACTGCTACTCTGTCTTCATTTAAAAAAAAAGAAAAAGTTAGGTTAATATAACCTGGATAAAAAAATGACATTACCGTTATAGGAAAATGCTTAAACTTTAAACTCAATAAAATCTTTGTGCAACAATTTTTTCTGAATTATTACAACTGATCATAAAGATTTATTAGCAAAAATGCACTTTAAAATGTTTATTATCATCTACATAATGCAATATTATGATTTTAAACCATCTGTTTTTCAAAATGTTCAAACATCATCAACAGTTTGAAAATTGTTTCCTGTTTTAATTTTGCTTATATTCCTCCCAAATATCTCTCACCATGAACTGTAATCATTTATAGAATTTTAATTCTATTATAATTATTATTTATTTATTTATTTATTTATTTATTTTTTTGCGGTACGCGGGCCTCTCACTGTTGTGGCCTCTCCCGTTGCGGAGCACAGGCTCCGGACGCGCAGGCTCAGCGCCCATGGCTCACGGGCCCAGCCGCTCCGCATCATGTGGGATCTTCCCGGCCCGGGGCACGAACGCACGTCCCCTGCATCGGCAGGCGGACTCTCAACCACTGCGCCACCAGGGAAGCCCTAATTCTATTATTTTTAACTAAACTTTTAATATATTGAAATTTTATGCTGCAATAAGAGTAGTAAAGGAGATATTTTAAAATAAAAGGTAATTTTTAAGCAAATGATTATGTAGGTGACACTCTAAATTGTCTCAACTTTTTCCAGAGACTCAAATCTCTGTTTTATTATTATATTTCAGATATGCACATATTCTTAAAATTCCAAATTGATACGTAAGTGAGCAGATGCTATTTGTGTTAAAAGTTTTATGACAAAGAAGTAATTAATTCCTCTCCTTCAGTAAAGTAAACAGAGAAGAAGATGGGAAAACATGAGCAGTGACTGGTGAATGTATCAGGTCACAAACTCAGGTGCACAGGAAGTGAAACTAGTTCTGGTTAACTTCTGATCACTGCACTTCACTTCACTTCACCTGCTGAGTTGTCCGTCATTCCATTAGCCCATCTGATCTGCAGATCAGACCTGTGGCACATCAGTGGCAGCTGAGTTGTCCTTCTCCCCAACTTCATAGCTTTTTATTCCAATTCTTTCATTACTATCATGCCCCTCTTATAAGCTTGGGAAAATACTTTGCTGTGCTCCCAAGCCATGCTGGCACAAGAAGAAATTCTCCCATGCTATCTCAGACCATTTTTGCCTAAATGTGCAACAGGTAATTCCTACCCACACCACACCAGGTTGGATAAAGGGGCTCTTGATGTCTTGCTGCCTCCCGGGGCTTTACTTGAACTGGGGTTCAGATGCCCCACTGTTCTAATTAGGGTTTCTATTGTTCTTCACTTCCCTGGTACTTGGCCTCAGACATCAGCCAAGGCACAGAGCCCATTCTCTGGGAATCACACCAATATCCAACCCTTTTGTAACTGCCCATCCCCTTTCCAGTCTAGCAAACTCGAATATTATCTCCATAGACAAGAAACAGTGGCTCTGACTGACTTTGCAGCTTGCAATTCTGAAGCACAGAAGCTAAGTACTGACTTCTTTGTTCTGTGTTCTGCTATAATTAATAGGCCCACTTTGATGGAACAGGTGCCTCTTGCCCTAGCTCTTTAAGAGGGTGGCGAGGAGGGAAGGGAGAGGGGTGAAAGGGTGGTTCTTGGATAACGAAGAGGTGGATTCATAGTGCAGTCTTAGTCTCAAACTCATATAGACTAGGAAAAGGACAACTATGAGAGTGGATGTTTGGAGAGGAAGCTCTTCAATTATGTGGAATTATTGATATTAGAAGAGTTGTGAAGTGTAAATAGCTCTACGTGAAAGGAAATGGGATTCGAGTTAAATCCAGGCTAGGAAAGAATTTTATCTGTTCAGGGAAGAGAGAGAAAAGTGCTAGTTAATTAGTTAGTTTTTAAATGTGTGTATAATTTTACTAACTGTAATTTTTCTTGAAGTAAGTTAAAATGTAAGTTTTTTAAATGCTATGAGAAATGGAATGTGCTGGGGCAGAAAATTCACTCATTTTTATAGCCTGTTCTCTTCTGGTCACATGGTGATAACAAAATTTAACTCAGGAAAAATTGAAAAAAAAACCCAGAGATCTCAACATCCTTTCCCCTTCTTATTGAAGACATTCAATCCTAAATCTCAGATGCTACCAAATATTATGGGATGGAGTTCACTTTCTCTTTTTCTTAAATGTATATTTTTGTATTGTTACTAAAGTAATACTTGTGTTCTTGCTAGACGATTGTATTTTTCAAATGACAATGTAAATTTTATTTTACACAGGAATGGGAAAAGAATTCAGACACCAGTCCATAAAAGCATTATAGTCTCCTGGTATAAGTACACAATCTGCTTAGCTCTATGGAGAATGTAAAGCTACAATTCCATAAAGGGAACAGTCTGAAACTGGCAACCTAGGCATGCTTGCCTGGGCCACACAGGCCAACCCCAGCCGTTACTGGGCACTCAGAAACTAGGGTGCCAGCTACTGATACCAGGGGGCAGCAAAGCAGTATACCGATATCTTTACTCAGGTTATCTATTTTGGCATTTGAAAGTTTATTTCATCCATCTTTGAAAGTACCATTTATGCAAGGTAATATGTGGCAAAATATGTTCTTATAAGTGATTTTTGCACAATAACGGCCACTTCTAATTTCATTCTCCTTTTTTCCTTCTGGTTATGGTTTATTACTGCTGCTAATACTGTCAGACTTTGTGCTTGACTTACATGTGAACCTGACTTAGCTGCTCTCCTGAAAGTCCCTGATGTGTTTCCTAGTATTGATAGATAGTGAGCACCTCAGGATACTTTCTTTTTTTAACTTTTTATTTTATATTGGAGTATAGTTGATTAATAATGTGGTGTGGTGTTAGTTTCATGTGTACCACAAAGTGATTCAGTTATACGTATACATGTATCTATTCTTTTTCAAATTCTTTTCCCCATTAGGTTGTTATAGAATATTGAGCGGAGTTCCCTGTGCTATACAGTAGGTCCTTGTTGGTTATCCATTTTAAACATAGCAGTGTGAACAAGTCGATCCCAAACTCCCTAACTATACCTCCCCGCACCCTTCCCACCCTGGTAAGCATAAGTTTGTTCTCTAAGTCTGTGAGTCTGTTTCTGTTTTGTAAATAAGTTTATTTGTATCATGTTTTTAGATTCTGCATACAAGCGATATCATACAATATTTCTGTTTCTCTGTTTGACTTACTTCACTCAGTATGACAATCTCTAGGTCCATCCATGTTGCTACAAATGGCATTATTTCTTTTTTTTTTTTGTGGTATGTGGGCCTCTCAGTGTTGTGGCCTCTCCCATTGTGGAGCACAGGCTCTGGACGTGCAGGCTCAACAGCCATGGTTCATGGGCCCAGCCACTCCGCAGCATGTGGGATCTTCCTGGACCGGGGCACGAACCCGTGTCCCCTGCATCGGCAGGCGGTCTCTCAACCACTGCACCACCAGGGAAGCCCCTATTTCATTCTTTTTAATGGCTGAGGAATATTCCATTGTATATCTTCTTTATCATACCATATCTTCTTTATCCATTCTTCTGCTGATGGACATTTAGGTTGCTTCCATGTCTTAGCTATTGTAAACAGCCCTCCAATGAACACTGGGGTGCATGTATCCTTTTGGACCATATTTTTCTCCAGGTACATGCCCAGGAGTGGGATTGCTGGATCATATGGTAGCTCTATTTTTAGTTTCTTAAGGATCTTCCATACTGTTCTCCATAGTGGCTACACCAATTTACATTCCCACCAACGGTATAGAAGGGTTCTCAGGATGCTTTTTTTTTTTTAATAGATTTATTTTATTTATTTATTTTTGGTTGCATTGGGTCTTCATTGCTGTGTGTGGGCTTTCTCATTGCGGTGGCTTCTCTTGCCACGGAGCACAGGCTCTAGGCACATGGGCTCAGTAGTTGTGGCATGTAGGCTCTAGAACACAGGCTCAGTAGTTGCGGCACACGGGCTCAGTTGCTCGGCGACATGCGGGATCTTCCCAGATCAGGGCTCGAACCCGTGTCCCCTGCATTAGCAGGCAGATTCTTAACCACTGCACCACCAGGGAAGCCCCTCTCAGGATATTTTCAATGACAGCTAACTAAAGGGACTTTATTGCCTCCCATAAATAAAAGTCCAGACGAAGAACAAATTGTAGAGTGGTCCAATTAGGGCCTTTGCTCCAGTTCTCTCCAGTTGTCAACTCTGCGCTTCCGTATGTATGTGTCAGGTTTTTTTTGTTTTTTGTTTTTTGGTTTCTTGGGTTATTATTTTTAGCTGATTCCCCTTATCATTGTAACAGAACTGCCATCAACAATTATGGCAACCTGCGTCCTCATTCACATCTGGCTGGAAAGTCTGGCTTTCCATTGCTGTCCATTAAAAGTAAGGAAGGGGGCTTCCCTGGTGGTGCAGTGGTTGAGAAGTCCGCCTGCCGATGCAGGGGACGCGGGTTCGTGCGCCGGTCCGGGAAGATCCCACATGCCGCGGAGCAGCTGGGCCCGTGAGCCATGGCCGCTGAGCCTGCGCGTCTGGAGCCTGTGCCCTGCAACGGGAGAGGCCACAAAAGTGAGAGGCCCGCGTACCACAAAAAAAAAAAAAAAAAAAAGTAAGGAAGGACTTTCTCAGAAAATCTGCCCTGGTGTCTCATTAATTAGAACATGAGGCTCATTTCTATTCTTAACAAGTCACTGGTAAAGGCAATAGCAAGACCAACCACTTCTAGCCCATGAAATCATTACACAAATCTTATAAATGGAAGGAGAAAATCATCATTATCATCACCATCACTATAATCAGCATTTCAGATAGGTTTAGGAAATTAAACATATTGGTCATTTATGGACTTATTTTTTCTACTAGAGACCCCCACTCCTGCATCTTGACAGTTACACTCCAGGGACCTACTCCCTAAGCATGCAGCTTCAAGCAGGCTTTTTCTAAATTTCTTATATCCAAATCTTTCCGTCTCATGCCCCTCCTGCAAGCCTTCCCCATAAAGCACATTCTCTCTCCTTGGGGGTCTTCTAAACAAAAGTAAATAAATATACTATATACTATTCATTCATTTAATTGCTATTTAATTAAACTCTTTGTTTTTACTGACCTTGATAGCTTTAAAGAATACAAGACAGGTATTTTGTAGAATGTTCTTAACTGGGATTTGTCTGATTTCTTTTTCATGATAAGACTGGGGTTGTCTATAGGTTATTGCCTACATATTGTCTTTTTTTAGTCCAGTGTCAATAACTAACATCTAAGGAAAGCATATGAGAAATCTGTATTATTGCTTTGCTCTTCTCATATAGAGAACTTTCCCACATGTCCTGTAAAAAATTGATTCATTTTACTACAAAACTCCGTTTGATCTAAACATCTTTCATGTTTTCATACAGCACAAAATTAGATCATAACAGCTTCAAATAACGTTCTCTTTTTGGATTTAAATAGTTTATGAAGGTAATTAAATAGTTAAATCAGGTATTTTGATGCAGATCAAAGACAACTGACCATTCATGGACTTCCTCTTTAAGCTTAATAGTTTGGCTTGCTTACCAATCACCAAAATATCTGACTGACACAGGATTTACAGGCATAGGTTTGATCACTAGCTTTGATATAAACCAATTAGTTCATATTTCTCCCTTACTGGTTTTCTTGGCACCATCAAAAAAGAATCGCCTTTTTGTTTACTTACCTCAGTCTGACAGAAATTTGTTCATTATGTTATTGCCTTTTTGGCATAAGCTTTCATGTATCATCTTCAATATTTTTAGCTTGTCTTCCTGAGAATATAATATCTGGTCTCAATACTGCAGCTCTTAATATATGGAGAATTGCTTTAATTTTCCATTAAGTTATTGACAATTTATAAAGCGTATATCTATAGAAAATGGTATTTTTGGGTCTCAGATGTCCAGTTAGAGATAATAGTACATTCAAGAAATAGCACAAAGAGCCACAAGATAAAAAGATAGCAAATGCGTTACCTATTTCCATTCCCACATCTGGCAGCTCGGGGTCAGCCCAAGTTTATCTTTGACCCACCCATTACTGATAACGCATTCCTTGTTCTCATTCATCGTGCACAATGAAGCCATAGTAATTGCTTGGCTGCTCTTCCTATTCCAGACATAATTCACAAACAACTAGAAAGGAGTAAAATAGCCATCAATTGTGAATCATCCTAGAAGACCCCCAGAAGCACAGTCAATGAACAGTCCTCTGAGTATCTATCGGTAGAGAGGCTTCTTTGTAATTCTGTCAAGAATTAAAAGTTAGGGAATTTAAGTTCAAGCCAGAATTAATCTAATTTCCATTTGAAAAGGCAAGATTGCAGCACTTAATTTCAGGCAATTTTGGCTTCTCTTCCATCTATCATTTCTCTTGACATTGGGTCTTAAGTTTTTGAGAGTGTGCTAAGGATACTTGGGGAGGAGGGGGGCATTGGGGCTGCTTAAATAAAGTATGATATAGGCATCAAAAACTACTGTAAAAAGTGAGAAAGCTCTTTGTATACTAATTGGGAAAGATCTCCCATATACATTATTAAATGGAAAACTTGAGGTACAGAATAGTATTTTATATGCTTGAAATGGGCACAGAAATAAGAATATGTATTTATACTTATTATATCTTCATAAAGACACACTGAAAGTTTTCACAAGACATGAATAAAAATGGTTCTCTACTAAGGGCAGGAGACAAGTCAGGATGGAATCAAGACTTATCAATGTATCTTTTCATCTTGTTTTATGTATTGTTTTATTTAAAACCAGATGGTCTATTTAAAAGAAAATAAAATATTTAAATTCTCTCTTGATGCCACATACACTTCAAGCTCTTTATTTCTATGTCCCCATTTAATGCAAAATTTCATAAAATTATCTCCACTTTCTCACCTACCATTCACTCTTCAACCTATTTGAACCTGTCTTATTGCCTCCCCACCAGTACTCTTGCTGAAGTCATTAATGATATGTATTTTGCCAAACCCATGTAACAGTTTTCTTTCTAGCCCTGTCTTTCTAGATCAATCTGTATCATTCTACACTATTGACTATTACCTTGTTAGGTCTGTGACACTGTAGCACTCACTTACCTCTTACTTCTCTGATCACTCCGGTGTTTCCACTTCCATTTGAGCTCTAACTGTTGGTTCTCCTTATATGTTGGTCGTAGGCTCTCTGGGCTTGGTCTTGGGTCATCTTTCATTCTGCTACTAGAAGGTGTCCTTGAGCTCCTTAACATTTACATTTATGTGGCAATTCCAAAATTGTATCTGTAACTCAGACCACCCACTGAGCTCTAGACTGGTGGGGACATGCACTCTTGGATTGTTCCCAGTACCGTGTTACTACAGACAACGCCCAAGTCAATGACCTTGTAAATATTTCTTTCTGCATACAGCCAGGTGCATCTGTTTGAATAAATTCCCAGAAATGAGATCACCAGACCAAAGATACATGTTTTAAAATGTTAATAGATATTGCTAAACTGATTTCTATGGGGTTATATAACTTTACACTTGCATTGGCAATATATGAGGGCCTGTTTCCTTATTCTCTTGCCAACTGTTGTGAAACTTTTGAATTTTGCCAATGTGATAAGTGAAAAATAGAAGCAAAGTGTATTTCCAGTATATGTTTCCCTTATTATGAATAAGGTTGAACATTTTTTACACACTTATTTTCTCTGAACTGCTTATGTTCATAACCTTTGTTTTTTTTGTTGTTGTTTTTTGGTTTTTTTTTTTTTACTGTGTTACTTATCTTTTCTAAGAGATCTTTATTTAAGAGATTATCTCTTATCTGTGATACAAGTTGCAGATATTCCCCCAGTTTTTCATTTGTCATTTGATTTGGTGGTGTTTTTTTCCCAAGCAGAAATTTCTCTTTTTTTCTTTTCTTTTTTTTTTCTTTCTCCACCTCCTCTTTCTCCTCCTTCTCTTCTTCTCTCTCTTTCATGTTTCCTCCCCACTCTCTCCCACCCCTTTCAGTCTCTTCTCTTTCCTGTCCTTCCTTTTATATAGTCAAATATCTTTATCTTTCCATTTTGATTTGCAAATTTTGAGTTATAATTGGAAAGGCCTTTGCCTCTCCAGTGTTATAAAGGAATTGGTCCATATTTTCTTTCAGTGTTTCACATTTAAATATTTCAAGTGCTTAGAGGTTATCCTCATATACAGTGTGGGGCATGAATTTCTTTTCCAGATGGCAATCTTGTTGTTTCAAGAAGATTTATTTAAAATTCCATCTTTGTCCTATTGCTGTCATACTGTGTACTAAGTTCTTGTCTTTGTTTCAAACTTTTGATCATTTTCCATTGGCCTACCTGTCTATTCATGAACCAGGGACACACTACTTTAATTGCTGAGAGTTGATAATATGTTTTATTTATTTATTTTTAAAATTAATTTATTTATTTTTGGCTGCATTGGGTTTTTGTTGCTGCATGCGGGCTTCTCATTGTGGTGGCTTCTCTTGTTGTGGAGCACGGGCTCTAAGTGTGTGGGCTTCAGTAGTTGTGGCTCACTGGCTTCAGTATTTGTGGCTTGCTGGCTTCAGTAGTTGTGGCTCACAGGCTCTAGAGCACAGGCTCAGTAATTGTGGCACATGGGCTTAGTTGCTCCATGGCATGTGGGATCTTCCTGGACAAGGGATTGAACCCACGTCCCCTGCATTGGTAGGCAGATTCTTAACCACTGCGCCACCAGGGAAGCCCTTATAATATGTTTTAATATGAGATATGACTCATTAGCCCTCATGGCTCTTCTTTTTTCAAAATTATCTTAGATATTTTTCCACACATACTTTAAAATCACCTTGTCTAGTTCTAGAAAAGGGAAGACTTTTTAAACATGGAAAATAACAGAACATACTTATATACTGAGGAAAATAATCAAATAGAGAGGAGAGGTTAAATTCAGAGGAGAAAGGGAGATAATCAGGAAGAATTCTTAAGTGGGGCAGAGAAGATGAGTTCCAGAACATATATAATAAGTATGACTTTTGATAGTAAAAGGAACATTCATTTCATGACTAGCAAAATGAAAGTAATTAGCATATAGACATACATTTTTTGAATGCTATGAAAATGATGGTGTTCCCATATGGTGACTTATGTATTCTCAATTAAGTGTGAGGGGAGCTATCAGCTGAATGGAGTGGGGTGGATGAGGAATGGAAGATTGGGAAAGAATGAGGAAGTATTATATGGTGAAGAAAACATGAGAAACAAATTGGTTTAATGAAGATTGGGATTGACTGATGACATGAATTAGAGAGAGAAGGCTGTGAGCCCTTTGATGAAGTTTTCAGAGGATGAGGTGGCTGTACCAAAACATGAGGATGTTATAGCAAGATTGCAGGGTCCTCACAGGACCAGGAATCATAATAGTCCAGAATGGACCATGAGGTATACAGAGCATAACCTCTGGACCACAACATTGGGGTATATGAGTATGTACAACCTCCACTTTAGTGGACCAAAGGGAAATGGTACCCTCCAGGGAAAGCCACATTTCCAATAAGGCAAATAGTTGGAAGGATGGGTTTGATAAGACATTGAGGGTTTATAGGGGATTTGGTATGCACAGATCTGGGTTCTAAGAGGGCCTAGAGGAAACTCTGGGCAGCAGGGAGAGTTAGAGAATGAAAATAAAGAAATGGAACACAATACATAGCCAGAGCTCAGAATCTTAGGGGAGTTGTTAAAATGCAAGTTCCCAGGACCTATATCCAACAGAATTTCTGATTCAGTAGAGTTGGGTAGCACCTGAGAATCTGAATATTAAAAGATGCAAAAATGATTGTTACTCACTCTGGCCTTGAGAACCATGTCTCTTGTTGGAGGCTGGGGACTGTGGCAATAAGAGCTTCCTGCAGTAGTTTGATGAAGAGGAGGAAGCATCACTCTTCACAAGGTCAGGTTGTGTTGACTGAGAAACGCAATCATACTTTCACTCTCTCACCTCACTGCTGAAATGTGACAGAGTACACAGCTGTATGGTAATCATACAGCTATGCCCCTGTCTCCAGAAGGATGTGAGTCAAATAGTTTACATAGACTAAATGTCAGATTAAATCAAGAGACCAAAATTCTGACTAAGGAAAAGACAATGAAAGCACTGCAAGAGGTTAGTAAACTCTATAAACAGTTTTAGTACTGCATTTTAACTTTGACTTTTAATTTGGTGAAGACATTGCCCAGAGCTTTCTGGTCTGAAAACCACAGTCTCAATAATAAATCCTTTCACTAGTAAAAATGCAGATGTAACAAACAATGAAAGATCATCAGGAATGTGGTTCAAACTTGATTTTTGTTACACATTTAAAATTTTACTTACAAATTTACTGATATGTAGGCAGAATTAACAGCCAGTGTTCTTCCTCAAGAAGATAACACTCATGTATGAAGCTTATAAAAAGTATCAGATGCTTTTTCCTCTTCTCTTGAACTGTCTTAATTCATCTTAAATACGTCAAGAAGTGGTACAATCTACAGAGAAGTGAATTTTATTGAGAGAGAAAATGACAACCTAAAAATTATTTCTACTGAGAAAGGTTGAGTATCTTAAATTCCCCCCTGTAATAACACTTAATTCAATTCTCTGCTATCTGTCTTATGATTTCCTTAAAGATGCCAAGATACTTAACTTTAAAATTGTCTTAAAAGCATACATAAGCAGTGTATGGCAGTTTTTCAATTCAAATGACACAGAGGGTAAAGAGTAAAAAGTAAAAACCCACCCATTCCCCATCCAATTCTATACTTAATTAATTAGACTATCTGAAACTGTCCTTGTAAATATTTACACTTCTCAATGTATTTTTAACGAATGATAAATACCCTTTGTAACCTCCATTCTTACTGATATAACATGGAAATTATTCCATGTCAGCACATGCTGACTTTTCAGTCACTCTTTATAATCATTGCAGAGCAACACAAAATATGGATTCTACTAATATTTATTTTACTTTTCTATATTTTAGGTTGTCTTCAATTCTTCAATTAATAATGTTGCCCTGAACTGAATATAATCTGACATAAATACTGGCTCACTATCAATAACTTTTTATTCCTAGAAGTAGAATTGTTGGGTCAAAGTTACATGCATTTTATATTCTGATAGGTACTATCCTCCAGAAAGTTGAACCCACTTATAGGTCCACCAACAATGCCTATAAGAGTTCTATTTTTAGTATGTTGCCAGAGCTAGACAGATCCAATCTTCTTAATTGTTCAAATCTCATTGGTAAAAAGTATCTCATCCTTATTTTTAAGTTACAGTTTCCTAATTTGTAATGAATCTTAAGATTTCTTTCCCCAGTGCTTCATAGACATCTATAATTTTTCCATTGAATTTCACATTCTCTATGCTATAATTATTATTTGCATTACATCTACACAGAGTATAAGCCCCCAAAACAGTATTACAAATTATGCTTTAAACAAAGAAATAATATTTTTAAACAAAGAAATAACATAATCTTTTATATTTACCCACATATTAACCATTTTCAATATTCTTCATTCCTTCCTGAAGACAGGAGTTTCTACTTGCTCTTATTTTTCCTTGGTCTATAGAAGCTACCGTCGTATTTCTCCTAATACATGATTCCTGGTTATAAATTTTTTTATCTGAAACTTCTTTTATTTCATTTTCATCCTTAAAGAATACATTTCCAGCATATAGAATTCTGGCTTCAGTTATTTATCATTTTAAAAATATTATTCCATTTTCTTCTGTCTTTCATAGTTTCAATGAGAAGTCAGCCATAATTCAAACTGGTGGTTTATTCTTTTTTTTTTTTTTTTTTAATTTTTATTTCTTTAGTTTTGGCTGTATTGAGTCTTTGCTGTTGCACATGGGCTTTCTCTAGTTGCAGAGAGAGGGGGCTACTCTTCATTGTGGTGCACAAGCTTCTCATTGTGGTGACTGCTCATTGCGGTGACTTCTCTTGTTGTGGAGCATGGGCTCTAGGTGCATGGGCTTTAGTAGTTGTGGCACGTGGGCTCAGTAGTTGTGGCTCGCAGGCTCTAGAGTGCAGGCTCAGTAGCTGTGGTGCACGGGTTTCATTGCTCCATGGCATGTGGGATCTTCCCAGACCAGGGATCAAACCCATGTCCCCTGCATTGGCAGGAGAATTCTTAACCACTGTGCCACCAGGGAAGTCCTTTATTATTATTTTTAATGTAACATGCTGTTTTATTCTCTAACTACTGTTAAGAATTTCTCTTTATCTGTAGTTTCCAGCAGTGTGATCATAATGTGCCTAGGTATGGTTTTCTTTGTATTTTTCCAGTTTGAGGTTTGCTGAGCTTCTGGTATACTGAAAAAATTTTATGTCTATTGCCAAGATTGCTTTCAAAAATAACCCTCAAACCCTCAAACCTGTGCTGTACAGTAGGTCCCTGTTGGTTATCTATTTTAAACATAGCAGTGTGTACAAGTCAACCCAAAACGCCCAATCTCCCCTCCCATAACCATAAATTTGTTGTCTAAATTTGTGAGTCTGTTTCTGTTTTGTAAATAAGTTCAATTTGTGTCATATTTTTTAGATTCTGCATATAAATGGTATCCTATGATATTTGTCTTTCTCTGTCTGATATACTTAACTTAGTATGATAATCTCCAGGTTCATCCATGTTGCTGCAAGTGGCACTATTTCATTCTTCTTAACGGCTAATATTCCACTGTATATAAGTACCACATCTTCTTTATTGATTCATCTGTTGATGGACATTTAGGTTGCTTCCATGTCTTGGCTATTGGAAACAACGCTGCAATGAACACTGGGGTGCGTGTATACTTTTGAACAATGGTTTTCTCTGGATATATACTCAGGAGTGGGATTGCTGGATCATATGGTAGCTCTATTTTAGTTTCTTAAGGAACCCCCATACTGTTCTCCATAGTGGCTGTATTACTTTACATTCCCACCAACAGTGTAGGAGGGGTCCCTTTCTCCACACCCTCTCCAGCATTTATTGTTTGCAGACTTTTTTTTTTTTTTTTTTTTGCGGTATGCAGGCCTCTCACTGCCGTGGCCTCTCCTGTCGCGGAGCACAGGCTCCGGACGTGCAGGCTCAGCAGCCATGGCTCACGGGCCCAGCCACTCCGCAGCATGTGGGATCCTCCCAAACTGGGGCACGAACCCGTGTCCCCAGCATCGGCAGGCAGGCTCCCAACCACTGCGCCACCAGGGAAGCCCTGTTTGCATACTTTTTGATGATGGTCATTCTGACTGGTGTGAGGTGATATCTCATTGTCTTATTTATTTTTTTAAACATCTTTATTGGAGTATCTCATTGTCATTTTGGTTTGCATTTCTCTAACAATTAGTGATGTTGAGCATCTTTTCATGTGCCTCTTGGCCATCTGTATGTCATCTTTGGAGAAAAGTCTATTTAGATCTTCTGCAAAGTTTTTTTTGTGATATCGAGCCACATGAGTTATTTGTAAATTTTGGAGATTAGTCCCTTGTCAGTCGGATTGTTTGCAAATATTTCCTCCCATTCTGTGGGTTGTATTTTTGTTTTGTTTATGGTTTCCTTTGCTGTGCAAAAGATTTTGAGTTTAATTAGGTCCCATTTGTATATTTTTGTTTTTATTTCCATTACTCTAGGAGGTGGATCAAAAAAGATCTTGCTGTGATTTACATCAAAGAGTGTTCTTTCTATGTTGTCCTCTAAGAGTTTTAGAGTGTTCAGTCTTACATTTAGGTCTTTAATCCATTTTGTGTTTATTTTTTGTGTATGGTGTTAAAGAATGTTCTAATTTTTTAATATGTGGCTGTCCAGTTTTTCCAGCACCATTTATTGAAGAGATTGTCTTTTCTCCATTTTATAGTCTTGCCTCCTTTGTTGTAGATTAATTGACCATAGGTGCATGGGTTTATTTCTGGGCTTTCTATCCTGTTCCATTGATCTGTATTTCTGTTTTTGTGCCAGTATCATACTGTTTTGATGATGGTAGCTTTGTAGTATAGTCTGAAGTCAGGGAGCCTGATTCCTCCAGCTGTTTTTCTTTCTCAAGATTGCTTTGGCTATTTGGGGTCTTTTGTGTTGCCATACACGTTTTAAGATTTTATGTTGTTGTTGTTCTAGTTCTGTGAAAAATGCCACTGGTAATTTGATAGGCATTGCATTGCATCTGTAGATTGCTTTGGGTAGTATAGTCATTTTGACAATATTGATTCTTCCAATCCAAGAACATGGTATTTCTTTCCATCTGTTTGCGTCATCTTCTATTTCTTTCATCAGCATCTTACAGTTTTCAGAGAACAGGTCTTTTGCCTCCTTAGGTAGGTTTATTCCTAGGTATTTTATTTTTTTGATGTGATAATAAATGGGATTGTTTCTTTAATTTCTCTTTCTGACCTTTTGTTGTTAGTGTATAGAAATGCAACAGATTTCTGTGTATTTATTTTGTATCCTGCAACTTTACTGTATTCATTCACGAGCTCTATTACTTTTCTGGTAGCATCTTTAGGATTTTCTATGTATAGTATCAGGTCATCTGCAAACAGTGACAGTTTTACTTCTTCTTTTCTGATTTGGATTCCTTTTATTTCTTTTCCTTCTCTGATTGCCGTGGCTAGGACTTCCAAAACTATGTTGAATAAGAGTGGCGAGAGTGGACATCCTTGTCTTCTTCCTGATCTTAGTCGAAATGCTTTCAGTTTTTCACCATTGAGTATGATGTTTGCTGTGGGTTTGTCATATATGGGTTTATTATGTTGAGGTAGGTTCTCTCTATGCCCACTTTCAGGAGAGTTTTTACCATAAATGGGTGTTGAATTTTGTCAAAAGCTTTTTCTGCATTTATTGAGATGATCATATGGTTTTTATTCTTCAATTTGTTAATATGGTGTATCACATTGATTGATCTGTGTATATTAAAAAATCCTTGCATTCCTGGGATACATCCCACTTGATCATGGTGTATGATCCTTTTAATATGTTGTTGGATTCTGTTTGCTAGTATTTTGTTCAGGGTTTTTGTATCTATGTTCATCAGTGATATCGGTCTATAATTTTCATTTTTTGTGATATCTTTTTCTGGTTTTGGTATCAGGGTGATGGTGGCCTCATAGAATGAGTTTGAGAGTGCTCCTCTGCAATTTTTTGGAATAGTTTCAGAAGTCTATGTGTTGACTCTTCTCTGCTCGTTTGATAGAATTTGCCTGTGAAGCCATCTGGTCCTAGACTTTTTTTTGTTGCAAGTTTTTTAATCACAGTTTCAATTTCAGTACTTGTGATTGGCCTGTTCACATTTTCTATTTCTACATGGTTCAATCTTGGAAGATTGTACCTTTCTAAGAATTTGTCCATTTCTTCTAGGTTGTCCATTTTATTGGCATATAGTTGCTTGTAGTAGTCTCTTGTAATCCTCTTGATGAGTCTGGCTAAAGGTTTATCAATTTTGTTTATCTTTTCAAAGAACAGGCTTTTAGTTTCATTTTTCTTTTCTATTATTTTCTTCATCTCTATTTCATTTATTTCTGCTCTGATCTTTATGATTTCTTTCCTTCTACTAGCTATGGGTTTTGTTTGTTCTTCTTTCTCTATTTGCTTTAGGTGTAACGTTAGGTTGTTTATTTGAGATTTTTCTTGTTTCCTGAGGTAAGACTATATTGCTATAAACTTCCCTCTTAGAACTGATTTGCTGCATCCCATAGGTTTTTGATCATTGTGCCTTCATTTTCATCTGTCTCTAGGTATTTTCTGATTTCCTCTTTGATTTTTTCAGTGATCCATTGGTTGTTTAGTAGCATATTGTTTAGCCTCCAGGTGTTTGTGTTTTTTACAGTTTTTTTTTTCTTGTAGTTGATTTCTAATCTCATAGCCTTATGGTAGGAAAAGATGCTTGATATGATTTCAATTTTCTTAAGTTTACTGAGGCTTGCTTTGTGGACCAGCATTTGATCAATCCTGGATAATGTTCCATATGCACTTAAGCAGAATATGTATTCTGCTTTTGTATGGAATGCTCTTTAAATAACAATTAATTCCATTTGGTCTAAAGTGTCGTTTAAGGCCTGTGTTTCCTTATTGATTTTCTGTCTGGATGAGATGTCCACTGATTTAACTGGGGTGTTAAAACTCCCCCACTATTATTGTGTTACTGTCATTTTGTCCTTTTATGGCTGTTAGTATCTGCCTTATGTATTGAGGCACTCTTATGTTGGGTGCCTATATATTAACAATTGTTATATCTTCTTCTTGGATTGATCCCTTGATCATTATGTAATTTCCTTCTTTGTCTCTTGTAACAGTCTTTATTTTCAAATCTATTTTGTCTGATATGAGTATTGCTATTCCAGTTTTCTTTTGGTTTCCATTTGCATGGAAGACTTTTCTCCATCCCCTCACTTTCAGTTTGGATGTGTCCCTAGATCTAAAGTGGGTCTCTTGTAGACAGTGTACAAAATAAGACCGGTCTTATATTTTGTATCCATTCAGCCAGTCTACGTCTCTTGGTTGGAGCATTTAATCCATGTATATTTAAGGTAATTATCGATATGTATGTTCTTATTGCCATTTTGTTAATTGTTTTGGATGTGTTTTTATAGGTCTTTTTTCTTCCCTTCCTCTTTTGTTCTCTTCTCTTGTGATCTGATGACTAACTTTAGTGTTGTGTTTGGATTCCCTTTTATTTTGTGTGTGTGCATCCATTATAGATTTTCGGTTTGCAGTTACCATGACATTTTGATGTGGCCATCTATATATAAACAAGATTGTTTTCAGTTGCTGGTCTTTTAATTTCAAGTGCATTTCCAATATCCTGCGTTGTGCTTTCCTCATCTCACAATTGCTTGTTTTGATATCATATTTGTGTGTGAATGATTTCCTACCTTTATTGTATGGTTGGCTTTACCAGTGAGCTTTTCTATTCATAATTTTCTTGTTTCTAGTTGTGGCCTTTTCTTTTTCACATAGAGAATTTCCTTTAGTATTTGTTGCAAAACTGGTCTGGTGGGGCTGAATTCTGTTAGCTTTTGCTTGTCTGTAAAGCTTTTGATTTCTCTGTCAAATCTGAATGAGAGCCTTGCTGGGTAGAGTATTCTTGGTTGTAGATTCTACCCCTTCATCACTTTTTATTGTGCTGTTCCCTACTGGCATGCAGAGTTTCTGCTGAGAAATTAGCCAATAACCTTATGGGAGTTCCCTTGTATGTTAATTTTGCTTTTCCCTTGTTGCTTTCAATATTTTTTCTTTGTCTTTATTTTTTGTCAGTTCGATTACTATGTGTCTCAGTGCGTTCCTCCTTGGGCTTATCCTGCCTGGGACTCTCTCTGGACTTGGGTGGCTGTTTCCTTTCCCATGTTAGGGAAGTTTTCAGTTATTATCTCTTCAAATATTTTCTCAGGTCCTTTCTCCCACTCTTCTCCTTCTGGGACCCCTATCATGCAATTGTTGGTGTGTTTATCCCAGATATCTCTTAGACTGTCTCCATTTCTTTTCATTCTTTTTGCTTTATTCTGTTCCGTGGAGTGAATTCCCCCATTCTGTCTTCCAGCTCACTTATCCGTTCTTCTGCCTCAGTTAATCTGCTTTTGATTCCTTCTAGTGCATTTTTCATTTCAGTTATTGTATTGTTCATCTGTTTGTTTGTTCTTTAGTTGTTTTAGGTCTTTGTTAAACATTTCTTGTATTTTCTCTATCTGTGCCTCTATCTTTTTCTGAGATCTTGGATCATCTTCAGTA
This sequence comes from Monodon monoceros, assembly GCF_005190385.1. NCBI lineage: Eukaryota > Metazoa > Chordata > Mammalia > Artiodactyla > Monodontidae > Monodon > Monodon monoceros. The sequence goes on along the minus strand of NW_021703768.1, from coordinate 107,164,799 downwards.
TCATTATTTTGTATTCTTTTTCCAGTAGATTGCCTATCTCCACTTCACTTAGTTGTTCTTCTGGAGTTTTATCTTGTTCCTTCATCTGGGATATATTCCTCTGCTGTCTCATTTTGTCTGGCTTTCTGTGATTGTGGTTTCCATTATGCAGGCTGCAAGGTTGTAGTTTGTCTTCCCCTAGTGGATGAGGCTGTCTAAGAGGCTTGTGCAGGTTTCCATTCGGGAGGGACTGGTTCCTGCCCACTGGTAGGTGGAGTTGGGTCTTATCCCTCTGGTGGGCAGGGCCAAGTCATGGAGTGTGTTTATCAGGTAGCTGTGTGCTCAGGAACACTTTAAGCAGCCTGTCTGCTGATGGGTGGGGCTGTGTTCTTGCCCTGTTGGTTGTTTGGCCTGAGGTGTCCCAACACTGGAGCCTACAGGCTATTGTGTTGGGCTAGGTCTTGTTGAGAAAATGGTGGTCTCCGAGAGGGCTCACACCAGTGAGTATTCGCCAGAATTACTGCTGCCAGTGTCCCTGTCCCTGCAGCTAACCACAGCCACCCCCCCACTTCCACAGGAGACCCTCCAGTACTACCAGGTAGGTCTGGCCCTGTCTCTTATGAGTTCACTGCTTTTATCCCTGGGTTTCGGTACATATGAGACCCTGTGTGGACCCTCCAAGAGTGGAGTTTCTGTTTCCCCCAGTCCTGTGGAATTCCTGTGATCTAACCCTGCTGGACTTCAAAGCCAGATTCTCTGGGGGTTCCTCCTCCAATTGCCAGACCCCCAGGCTAGGGAGCCTGACATGTGGCTCAGAACTTTTACTCCTGTGGGAGAACTTCTGTGGTATAATTATTTTCCAGTTTGTGATCATCCACCTGGCATGTATGGAATTTGATTTTATCATGATTGTACCCCTCTTACAGTCTCATTGTGGTTTCTCCTTTGTCTTTGGATGTAGGGTATCTTTTTTTGGTAGGTTCCAGTGTCTTTTGTTGATGGTTTTCAGCAGTTAATTTTGATTTTGGTGTTGCTGTAAGAAGAGGTGAGCTTGTGTCCTTCTACTCCACAATCTTGTCTCCCAATCTAGTCTCCAGAGATTTTAAAGGGCTATGAATTAGTAAAAAAAGTTCATTCAGAGTTATAGCATTTTAATCTAAATTATAAATATATAGGCAAAACAGCTTTTTAATGGGAAAGGTAAAGAACAGCCAGATCATCAATATAAAAATTAAATGCCAATTTCTTCATTTACTTAATACTTTTCTAATAAAGACAATTAATCCATTCTCATTTATATAGTGGTAACATGGATATCCTTAGATTTATTTAACTTTTTCTATTTCTATTCATTTAAAAAACTTCTTTCTCTTAAAATTACAGATTTTTGCAAAACTGATATTATTTCTCTTTCATTTTTTTTTCATTTGAAAGTGTGACCTTTTATTTCTATGCTACTTATGGTTAATATTTACATTTAAAAAATGTTTTAACTTTATAACACATGTTTTCCTAACAATGACAAAAAGGAACTATCTGCAACTTCTCTTCCCACCAAAATAAACTTTCTAGCATGTGGAGGCAATATGAGGCAAAGTCAACTTTCCTTCTGGTTGTACAGAGAATTAGGTTTATGGGCAAAGGAGTTTGCTGCTGGGTCCTGCTCTACTTCTTCCTTTTTTTTTTTTCATATTAACAACTTATTTTTGAATATCACAAACTTCAATCAGAATACTTTAAAAAATATTATTCTGCATGCGCTTAACAAATTTGACAAAGGGCAAGGATCCAGTTGACTTGTATTACGCTATGAAGTTTGAATTGAACAGCCAATTCACATATATTTAAAACTGTTAAGTACAGGTAGCCATGAACACTTCACTGCATTAATCTGATGGCATCCTACCTCTAGGCACACGTTCATGTAACACTACTAGTAATTACCCTGGAGCAGAGGCAAAATGGAGATGGAGGAATTGCCCCACAAAGCAAGTTTAAGGGATTAAACAGTGTCGTCATCACTACTGAGGACAAATTTGCTGCCTGTGGACAGGGGCCCTTCCTCCTTAACATTACCTAAACCACCTGCAGTCCCTCTCTCATCAGAATCTTCAAACAACTTGTCACTGGAATTGTCATCAAACAACTTCTCGTTGGAATCTTCATCTTTGAACATCTTTTCATCTATGTCTTCATCTTCCTTTACAGCTACATCTTCCTCATCTTCTTTTCCATCTGAATCTTCAAACACCTTTTCATCTGCATCATCTTCTTCATTCTTTTCATTTGCATCTCCCAGCCCCTTTTCTTATGCATCTTCTTCGTCCTCTTTTTCATCCGACTCATCGTCAAATACTTTTTCATATGTTTCTTCCTTCTCATCTGACTCTTCGTCAAATTCCTTCTCAGAGCCTTCTTCATCACACTTTCCTGGAGCTGTCATCTTTGAATTCTGATTTTTCAGAGTCATTTTCTTCTAACTCTTCTTCAGAAACGTTTTCATTAAATTCCTTTTCAGAGCCCTCTTCCTCAAAACCTTTCTCAAGACCGTTCTCTTTTAACTCTTTTTCGGAGTCATCTTCAAATTGCTTTTCCGAGCACTCTTCAGACCCTTGTTCTGAGCTGCTGTCTTCAGCTGCCTTTTGGGGGCTGGCCTCCTCCTCAGACTCCTGCTCAAGGCCATTCTCATCAGGATCCGTTTTGGGTCTCTTCTTTTTGGACTCTCATTCAGGGCCATTCCCTTTCGACTCTTTTTTAGGACTACCCTCTTCATGCTACATCTCGGGGCTGCCTTCTATGGACTCTCCGTTGGAGAAGTCTTCTTCATGCTCTCTTTTGGGACAGCCTTCCTCAAAGTCTCTTTTGAGGCAGCTCTCTTCAGATTCTTTTTGGGGACAGCCTTCTTCAGCCTCTTTTTCAGGGCCACTTCTTTTAGCATCTTTTTCAGAAGAAGCTTCTTCATCTTCTCCCCATCTTCTGTTTTTTCAAACTTCTTTTCCTCTATAAGTTCTTCAAATGCCATTTCAGTTGAGGCTTCTTGAACATTCATTTGAGATGTGCCAGGGTGCTCTGAAAAATGCCTAACTCTAGAAGGTCCCACCCTTCTAGAGCACAGAAGGAATTTGAAAGCTGAAGGCCTCTGTTGGCCTCAGGAGTGTTGAGGGAAGCCTCCCATCCTCTCAGCCTTTCCTCCCTTTCTCTTGTGGTCTCCTCCACCTGATAATCTGTAGTCCCATCACACACTTGGGCAGTGATTTGATGGCCACCAAACCACATTCCATTGAGGGTTTGAACACAATAACCAACTTCCTCCGGGTCCCTATAGGACACAGGCCACACCATGAGGGTGCCTATCAAAGAGAAGGAGCTTCCTAATTTGTCCAAACTTTGAACACTCTACTTGAAGGTCTTCTCTGATCTTGTTTGGCACCAGTGGATCATCCTCAAAATCCATACGATGAAACATATTTTTGATGATGACAACTTTCTTGTGGTGTATTCAGGCTGGGCCAGCTCTTCTCTCAGGTCTCCAATCCAACTGCTTTTGTTGCATAGACAACTTTTTCTTGTAGTCTTTGCACTTCTTCTTATTCTTTGAGGTGTCATATTCCCCTTTCAATTGAAACTTTGCCACCTCCATATGTAATTTGTAGTCTCTAATTTCATCTTCATCCAAAAGTTTTAATGCGAGATCCACAGATTCTCTCTTCAAATAACAGCAAAGTCCATCTCCTTTAAGATTTCCTTGATTATCTTTGTAAAGCTTGACCTTAAATTCTTGTTTGAAGATCTCTCATAATAATGCACAACTTGGACATGAGCTGTATAAATTCATCCACTGTAATGTCTGGAGGCAAATCAGACACATATACATTTGTATTTCTGTCTTCAACATGAAACCATCCTGATTCAGCCTTTCTCTTTTCTCCCCTCTTTTTGGGATAACTGGGTTTGGGAGTTTTTCTTTGCAGAGGTTCTTCTGTAGTCCTAGCACTGATATCTTGGACACTTGCAGTAGAACTAGATGCACCATCATTAGAAAATCCATAATTGGCCTGATATGTAGCAATAAAATCTTCAGTGATCTTGGGGAACCAAGCCTTCTTGTCCAGGTCCCATTCATACGGGGTGTCAATCGGCTGCTGCCCGAAAGAATTGGTTTCTCCACTGGGATCTTTCTGGGCATCACAGTCCTTGGTGTCTCCGTACAATTCTTGCATTCGCAACTGCTCATCAAACTCGTCATTCGCATCCAAGTTGTTGCCGCTCATGTTGACGACTTAGCCCAGGGGCAGGGTCCAGGCGAGCGAAGAGGCCAAGCTGACGCTGGTTCACCCTGCCAGGTCTTGCCGCCGCCGCTCAATCCAGAACATGGCAGGAGCACACACACGAGCTGCCGCCACCGATCGGGTCTGAGACGACTGCGGCTCCCACGGCAACGTCCAGAAACCACTTGAAAATGGAGGCCCACTTAGGCTGGTGCAGTCGCCATTGTCCCCTACTCTGCTTCTTAGTCCAACTCCACCACCCCCTCCCATGGAAGTTAGCTCACTTTGGTAAGAGAGTCTCTTATATGTTTTTGGCTTGAGGCAAACACTGGAGGCTGGTGCTTCCACATGGAGATAAGTATCATTGTGCTTATTACACTATCCTTATGATACATTTCCCAGTTAACTACTCATAAACCTGTTCACACTCAAAGCCTTTATGCCTCTGATCTTAGTGTTAACACATGGGTCCTAGTCTAGCCTATTCTTTCCCTGTATTATTAGTGGTTCCTACAGCTCTGTTGGATTTTAGCATCAATTTGATCCCATTTATATATCTTCCCAAAATTCCTAAATGCTTTGGGCTTACCAGTTTTTGTGCTTTGTTGTTTCATATTTTTACATTTCTTCTAGCATCTTAATGTGATTTTAGGATAAGGGAGACAGGAGCACATACATTTAGTTAGTTACCTTCCTTTGGATGAATATTTACAATTAAAAACATCAAAACAAAACTTCAAAACTCATATTAATAAAGATGGTTTTATTGAGTTATAGGACAGGGCACATAAAAATCAAATATTTGATTAAAATTTAACCCTTTACTCAAAACTAGAAATTTTAAATATTAATAAGTAAATTTTTAGCAGATGTCTAAACTGTTAACCACTTATTAATTATTTAAAAACTTTAAGGCAGATATTTACTTATGCACTGAATCCCAAATAGGTAAAAAGAATAATCACCCAAAGTTTGTTATCAATTAAAACAAATTAAAGTTAGTACTTAATTAAAGAAAACTTGTTGCATGTTAAGGAAATATAGCACATGCTTAATGTCAGTTCCCTGTCCCCATTTCATATTAAAGAATCACATACTCTCCTTTCACTTCTCCTAAGCAGCATAGGAAAATCCCATATATAAAAAAGCTTAAAGTTTAATCTTCCCTAATACTATCTGATCATAAATTTCTTTGGTCAATGGAATGTATGATTTTTTCAACTTATCCATGAAGTAAAGTGGATCAGAAATTTTCAATGGACTAAATCCTTCTTCCACCAACCGAAACTTCTGTAGTTTGAATGTTCCTGTTGTTTCCATCTTTTCCTATAAAACAGTGACCAGGATTAGTGGAGTCAGTCAATATTATGTATAATATACAAATAAAATATTCAACAATATAGACTGTAATATTTAATGAAAGCATTTTTATATCCAGTGACCATCTCTATTTTCACTACTAATAATTTAATATTAGAAATTTTAAAATGCTCTTTAGAACATTTAAATCTTTACCTTGATTTTCCTGTGAGCTTCATTCAACATATAAGAATTATGAATATAGTTAATAACTGATTACAAATATGTCTAAAACATATAGGTTTATCTCTTCAATCCAATGTCAAGGCAATATTATGTACAAAGAATGCTACTAGATGGCAAGAAGATAAAAGCTATAAAAGATAGCAATCTATTCCATAAGGCAGAATACTGCAAGAACCAGAGGGGGTAAGGAATGATCTAAAACTTGGGTTCCCAAACTATGCACTGAGGTGCCTCATAGTACCTCAGTGAATTGCCAGAGTCCCCATAGGATATTTAAAACTTTCAAGGTAAACCCAGTGACATCTGTTGTCACACTACCAACTACTTGGTCAAGGTAGTTCAGTTTCAATATTAGTTTATGATACCTTGTTTTCAATGATGTCATATCTTTGAGAAACAGGGTTTTTGGTGGTTGCTATGATAAAAAGCAAGTATAACCAAAAATCAAGGTGGAATATGGAATTAGTCTGGCCCTGTTCAGCACAATCTAATTCCAACATTTGAGGAGCTGTGCGATGCCCAACTTACATCTCCTTAATACATGTGGTTATTTAAATATGAAATAAAAGCATTTTTCTTTCCACTTATATGCATTATTTTTTCAAACAGCAACTAATTTATTAGACCTAAATAGTTATTTTGCTTTGCCCTAAGTACTGAATAAATGAATGTTTAGGTATTTGTTTTGGCCCAAGAGTGCCATGAATTAACTACTAAGACACTAAAGATGTTATGAATCGAGAAAGTTTAAGAATCTTTGCTTTAAGAAATTTAAAGGAGACAAGGATATTATCTCTGTGGTAGTTTCAGGCATAGGGAAGCAACCTCGTTTTAAGTCAGATGACATGCAGGGTCCATACAAGGTTCTATGAATAGTTTGGCCATTTTTATGCATCCTTCTGAACGAATGCAACTAAGTCAACTTTTCTTTGAACCTTCTTCCCTGATCTCATCCTCTACCCAACACTGTCATCACAGAATGAGATGTAACTGTGTAAAAACACATATTCTTTTCTCTTTTTAAAAAAATTAGTTCACATTATACAATTTGACAGTCTGCCTTCTTTAAAAAAAAAAAATTAACCTGGTATGTTTCTCCAGGTTAGGTAATTTTCATCAAAATGGCACTTTTTAATGGTTTCATAGGATCTCATCTAATTATATATGTTAATTAACCTTACTCTTATTCTTGAACTTATATAGAGAATATTAAAAAATTTTACTACATAAATAATAACACTTTATATATAACATTTGTACATCTTTAATTATGTCCTAAGGGTAAATTTCTGGAAATGAAATTACTAAATCAAAATATATGCAAATTCTAAGAGCGTGATCACATATTTACCAAATTATTTTCAAGAGAGATGATAACAATTTGTGTTCCCAGAAGCAAAATGAAAGGACCAGTTTAATTTCATCTCAGCCATACTGAGTAATATCACATTTAAAAATTTTTTGTAAATTTATTGCTGAAAAGAATCCTTTTTAAATTTGTGCTAAACAGATCTTTAATAAGATAGTTGTCTTATTCATTTTGTCAGAAGTAACTTATATGTTTGCATTGCTTATATCAGATCATTTATTATAATTCATTAAATAATTTTAGTGCCGGGGCTTCCCTGGTGGCGCAGTGGTTGAGAATCTGCCTGCTAATGCAGGGGACACGGGTTCGAGCCCTGGTCTGGGAGGATCCCACATGCCGTGGAGCAGCTAGGCCCGTGAGCCACAACTGCTGAGCCTGCGCATCTGGAGCCTGTGCTCTGCAACAAGAGAGGCCGCGATAGTGAGAGGCCCGCACACTGCGATGAAGAGTGGCCCCCACTTGCCACAACTAGAGAAAGCCCTCACACAGAAATGAAGACCCAACACAGCAAAAATAAATAAATTAATTAATAAACTCCTACCCCCAACATCTTCTAAAAAAAGATAATAATAATACTTTTAGTGCCAACTAAGTGTCATTCATAGTGCTAACTATAGTAAATACTGTAATAAACATAACACTCATGGGCCAAGTTCTTTTAGGTGTTTAATGATCCTAAAATATTTTCTAAATTTGTACAAGATTGATTTAATCTTACAGAGGAGTCCTGTGACAAAATATTTCTTCTGCTTAACGACAGTGAATTTTAAGTTGCCCTTGGAGGAAAATGTTTAAAATATTATTTGATCCATCAACTTTCTACTCTACTAAGAATTAAAATCCATTCTTTCTGGGGCAAGATGGGAGGGGCAGGAGGGAGCTGGGTGTGGTTATAAAAGGGTAATGTGAGGGAGCCTTGTGGTGGTGGAATTGTCCATATCTTGACTATGGTCATTGATACACGAAGCTACACAGGTAATAAAAATGTATAGAGCTTAATACACACATACACACAAATGAGTACAAGTAAAACAGAGGAAATTTTAATAAGATGAGTGGATTGTATCAATGTCAATATCCTGTTTGTAATCATTTACACAGGATCTCTCTGTATTATTTCTTACAAATGCATGTGAATCTACAATTATTTCAAAAATTTCAATTAAAACCATGTTACTTCTTTTTCATATTTAGCTACCTTTATTATTTCAGAGGACTGCTATGAAAATAATGAGACAATATATGTAAAAGCTCTTAAAATATTATGTAAATGGAATATGTATTTATGACAGTTTAGATGATGTGTCTCATTGGCCAAGCAGTGACTTGGCCACAAGGATTACCCAGCAAATGCTTTAAAAAAGAATATTAAGTCAGCTATTGCTCTATCAGGGATGTAACAGTGATATGACAAACATATCCAGAAAAGTTCTATGTGATTGGATGTTAAGAGATGATGAGGACTAGCTTTGGGAAATTATATTTGAGGCACAATATTAAATGAATAAATGGCTGGATAAATGAGCAGGCAGAGTTACCCAGGAGCTGAGAAATTTCGTTTCCTTTTTATTGGACTTTACTCCAGCAGCCTAACAAGAGAAAGTCCACCTCTCAAAACCAGTGAGTTCAGAATTCCTGCAAAATATAAGGTCCCCGAAGGAGACTGGACAGAATGAAGATAAAAAATTAAAGGCAGGGGCTTCCCTGGTGGTGCAGTGGTTGAGAGTCCGCCTGCTGATGCAGGGGACACGGGTTCGTGCCCCGGTCCGGGAAGATCCCACATGCCGCGGAGCGGCTGGGCCCGTGAGCCATGGCTGCTGAGCCTGCATGTCCGGAGCCTGTGCTCCACAACGGGAAAGGCCACAACAGTGAGAGGCCTGCGTACCGCAAAAACAAACAAACCAAAAATCAAACAAAAAATTAAAGGCAAAATTGCTTAAAGCCAATTGCCCTGAGGGTCTACACACATCCTGCAGACACTTTGATGTCAGCTTGGTGGAACCTAATTTTAGGTACACAGCACCAAATGTCTTCACAAAGCATGAAGGCATGTGTAAGATTTGGGTTTGGCTTGCCACCATCACTGGGACCCTCATCTATCTGATTGAAGAGGAGGAGAGCAACAAGTAGGACAACAACAAAGACTTCCTAGCATTTTATTGTCCTCCCTTCTATAATTAGGCTTCAAATATGGCATAAATTAGCATCCCAATGCTTTTCATTGTTCTTGAAATTTTCTAATAAAAATAAAATACACCTATTATCTAAGCGGTAAATATTATTTTATAACTAAACCATCTCTAGATTCCTGGTCTTAAATTTTATGGGTAGGTAAAATTACCTGAATTCTTAAAAATTGTGGGCAGGCATAAGCCGGTAAAAATGTTACAACTTGTTCATAAACTTTTTCCAAGTCTAAAGACATATTTGGTTTTAAAGTTATAGAAGCCATTCCTGCTTTTCCTTCATAATCTGAAAAAAAAAGTTTGTAATAGCATCAGTTTTACAAGTGGTAGGTGAACTTTTTAAAAAATCCAGTTAATTACACACTAAGTGTTACAAATATAGACATTACATCTATTGCAGCAATAACAATGCAACAGTAGCATAAATGAGTGGGTCTTTCCGAGCATATGATTTACTCCCTAGAAATGATTTAGGAGAAAGGAAGTACAGAGTCTATGCTTAATTGTTTACACTACAGAAACGAAACAGATGGAATAGAAAACACCATAAGTGACCCATAATATGCATCCTGCCACTATTATTATAAAATATTAAGAGGAAACATTTTTTTAAGGCAAATATATTTTAGAGAAATGTCCATGTTAAGCATCAATGCAAAAAATAAAGGGTATTATTCAATATATTCAAGTTAAGAAACTAGAGGCAGGTGTTTCCACAACTAATTCCACAGATCGCTTACTGTTTATCATGCCACCTTTTTTCCAGGGCTTTGGAATCTCTTGTAGCATTTTCCCAGCACCCAGTGCCTGTCTATTAGAGTTAATATCCTCTTTCTTTGCCCCCCTAGCCAAACATTCTCACACTCAGTGTCCCCTGCACCTACAAACATTAATTGGAAAATACTGTCATTTGTTTAAAAAAAAAAAAAAGGCAGTAAAGGGGAATAGCTGTCCTGTGATTTCAAGTTGGTCACTTTTCTTTGCCATTTTCACCAACGTGAGACAATCCTCATAGGCATATTTATAACGATAAATGAGGCCAACCACATTTTAAAATAATTTCTGAAAAAGATTCAACTTAACTACAAGTCAGTGTTATTAAACATTTAAATTAGAACATGTTCCTATTTAGTGGTATGTATAAACTCTAGTCATCAAGAGAAAAATAATAGACCATTGAAAAGCTGTAAATATTCTAGCAGTGAGTCACGGATCAGAGTTTTCAAGATCTGCTTAGAAATACACACATACATTAAAATGCAGTGGGTACCTTTCCCCTGGTGTGACCATGAAGTTTGCTAGCTTGGTCTAGGGCATTACTTGCCAAGCCAAAACTAAGATATTTATTTTAATATGTGAAAAATGAAATGCTGAGTTAATAAAATTGTTGCAAAGTGAAAGGAAAGTGGCACATTCTGAGAACCATTTCCAAACCTGAAACATATTCATACCTGGTACAGCCACACCATAGACATTTGTGTCCTGTATGAAATCCAACATTCCAACAATATCGGCAACCTCTGTGGTTGCAATATTTTCCCCTTTCCATCTAAACAAAAAACAAGTTCCAGTTAGTTACCTATACTTGAAGAATGAGGTGCCCAGCTTTAAGTTTTAGTGTCTTGCATTTGGCTCTGTGCAAGCACCTAATAATAAAAAATAATGGCAGTTTTCAAAATGAAAAACATTTCTAAGGAAGAACTTTTTTGAGAAGTCAACAAAGTCGGTATCTGTTTTTTATTTAAAATTACATCAGTATCTGTTTTTTATTTAAAATTACATTATCTGTGTCTCATTGGTATCAACTGCTACTGTAAAAGGTTTTTTTTTAATATGTCATAAAAAATAACAACAAATCCCTCTTTGTTTTGTACTATAATAACAGTGAAGTACAAAGAAAGCATTCTCTATCTCTAATGACAGAAAAAACTGAAAGGAAAGCTATAGTTGTCTTTTGGTGTACTGACCCCCTTTAATTTCTAGGAATTAACCCCTTTGGCTCTTTTAATGCATATGAATGTTTTAATTAAAATGAATTGACGGGCTTCCCTGGTGGCGCAATGGTTGAGAGTCCACCTGCCTATGCAGGGGACACGGGTTCATGCCCCGGTCCGGAAAGATCCCACATGCCGCAGAGCGGCTGGGCCCGTGAGCCATGGCTGCTGAGCCTGCGCGTCTGGAGCCTGTGCTCGGCAACGGGAGAGGCCACAACAGTGAAAGGCCCGCGTACCGCAAAAAAAAAAAAAAAAAAATGATTTTACATAAGGTGACCCCCTAACATGACACAAAGAAGGTGAGGAAATATAATTCATTTATTCATTCAACGTTTTTGGACTGTCTACTGTCTGTCCTCTACTGTTCTATAGTCATTGATTAGTAAAGCAAAATAAATTCATAAGCCTAAAATAACCCTAAGGAATTAAAAAAGCAAATATAAGAAAGGGAAATTTTGCTGTTTCACTATTTTTGCCATTAGGTAAAGAATTAGACCATATTTGACTAAATTGGTTTTCTGTTTTAACCCTACCATTTAGACTTCACATCAGCCTGCCTGTATCATATGCTAAAAAAAAGGAGCTCACTGATTTGGACTCAAAAGATTCGTTAAGATAATTACAAAAATGACATCAAAATGTAACTTATGTTTCAATCTAGAAACAGATGGGCAGTGAATTTTTAAACTGGTAGACATTATTGAGATAAAAGCTCTCCGTTCCCTGAAGGTAGGCAGCAGGTGGTGTATAATGTTTCCACAGAGCCTCACTCAGAGCAGGGTTCACAATCATGCAGCAAGCTTTGCAACCGACGCTATTTCATACCTGAAAGTGTCTCCAATACGGTCCCAAAAATAAAGGAAATTCTCCTGGTCTTGGACCATTAAATCTCCAGTGTTAAAGTAAACATCTCCCTTCTTAAAAACATCACAAAGCAATTTCTTTTCTGTTTGCTTCCTATTTCCAGCATAGCCAAAGAAGGGATTCTTTGCATTCACTGGAGAAATGAGAAGTCCAGGTTCCCCTGGGAGAGAGGTATTTTCAGTGATTTGATTAAAACTATTATTATACACACCATGCATGTACCTAAGTTACATATGACCAACACATCCAGTGTAGCTTATATTACTTTCCTCTGAACTTATTTTTATTATATTTGACATCACTCTGGGTGCCTAAATCTAACACCGTTTCACGGACTGCCAAAGCACAAATCACTTTGGAAAAGCTAACAAAAAGGAAATTGAATATAAAGAAAGGAATATTAAATTTATTTGACATCCTGGGTGGATACAGCAATGGCTACTTTTTTTGATTATGTAGATTCTAACACTGATAATAATGACAATTATATAAATAACAACTACAATAATAATTTTAAATAAGATTATGATGGTAGCAATATTTATTTATTGGGCACTTACTATGGAGCAAGCCCCAAGAGAAATGCAACTGTCACCTTATTAATTTTTCAAAGAAATCCTTTGAAATTGATCATTATAATCCCTATTTCACAGGGAAGGCACTAGGGTCCAGAAGAAGGAAGTATGTTAGCAAAGTCCAACAGATAAAAAGGAATGGATCTAGAACTGAAATTCAAGTCCCTATGATTTTTCTGTACAATATTATCTCTGATTTAATAAATATGTTATTAGAAGCTTAAGAATATGTTTTATTCCTCTGGAATGTTACTCTGGAAATCCTCAATGGACAGGAGATAAGCCACGAAATTTATTAGTTTTAATTACATTTAGACACATTATTTAAAATAATTTTTAATCAGACTTATTCAAGTTAATCAAGATACTGCCCAGCAATCAACAAGGTAAAAAACTACTAAGAGTAGAAGACAAAGGGGAGCAGCAATCACTTCCACAGAAGATTTCAAGGCCATTGCTGACTTATTTTGGCCACTGTGAAGAAAACTAACATCTATGTGATGGGTTAGATGAAGCTGTATTCCAGCAAACTCTAAAGCGATTTATGTCATTTTAACACTCTCTTTTCAATTCTTATTGCTCCCACTCCTCTGGACATTATGGGTTCCAAGGGCACACATACCACTGGCCAAAACTAGCCTGCCCTGACTCAGCAGGGACCCCTCACTGTCACTGTCATCACGGACACCATCATTAACATCGTTAGCATAATCACTGCCATTGTTACACTTATTGAGCACTCTCTGGGTCACTATTCTGAGCACTTTACATATGTATCCCATCTCATCCTCATCACAAACCTGTAAGACAGGGCCTCATATTGTATTCATTTTACAAGTGAAATTGAGGAAGAAAAAGTAATTTGCCCAATATTACACAGCTGCCAAATGTTGAAGTTGGAATGTTTTCAACCAGGTCCATCTGACTCCAAAGGCTGTCCTCCCTCGCATATCCCATCCATCTACATCCCCTATATACATTTCAGAATTTTCTAAGCCTCTTATATTTCCCTTAAAATTTATGTTCTTTATTTTTCTTCTTCAGGACACAGGTGATAGTTTCTTCACTGACAAATTAATTATTGCAAATGCTTAAAAAGGTCAGAGTGTATACTTATCTTTCCCTCCCAGGCATACTTTATGAAAGACACAATGCTTTAATGTAAAATAAAATTGAGCAGTCCATAATGAGAATTACAAAATTGTAAAGCAGATATTTGCGGACAACCTGTTTTTGAAAAACCCTGAGGTCGCATAAGCAGTTCTGGGATTCAAGTTCCAATATCAGATATTATTGTAATTGTAATAAATAAAACACACTAGAAAAGAGTGCTTAAATAAAGTTCTTTGCAATCTCCTTAGAAGTGACTTTTTTCTTAGATGCTGTCTATAGTGTTGAATTAGAGAAATATATTTGATAAATGCTCTTGAAATTCAGAGGATTGGGAAATTTGCTTTTTAAAAGACAAGGCTTATATTTTTGTCCAATCTTTCAGCTACCAGGAAAACAACCCAAACCCCAAAACCAAAACAAAGAAACCCGGGTCTGTGACCTTTATCTCCATATTTGAAGTCATCTCTGAAATGTAGTTTAAACATATTCTGAGGCAGTAAAAAGTAACTTTGGCCTGATTCTTTCAGACTGGATCTCAAAACAATTCTAAGGGCGCATCTCTACATTTAATTTTCTAGATTGATTATATGCAGCCGCATGTTAACTGGGGCACTTGCTTTCATTAAAATTTCTAACCCAAAACTATGAGAAAGACTAGCCTGGTGGAGGGGGAGTGGGAGGAAGAAGAGAAAGGGAGGGAGGTAACTGGCCACATGACAGGCCCTCCAGAGGGCTCTGCATACATCATCTCATTAAACTATCAACAATCACCTCCCAAAAGAAACACTGCTACCTCTACTCTGCATATGAAGAAAATGAGACTCAGGTTGAGTGACCTACCCAAAGTTGGACAGTTTCTAAGTGTGAGAGCCCAGATTTGAATCCAAGTCTGTCTCACTTTCCACTACACATAGAATCATAAATTGCCATTCATTTTTATATTATATCTTGGTGGTACGGGACATCAGACATATGCCACTGTAAGAGTGGTGGATTAAGAGAACTATAAGCCCACAGTAATCACTTTTAAATTTTCGTAATTACCATCTGAGTGACCCACGTGGGGCCTCTAACTTCTAATAATTAAACCATTCTACCTGCATTAAAATTCCAAATAAGTCACATATTAGAAATAACCACTCTTTCTCTTCTAAATTCAGTAATTAAAGAGAAATTCAAGAACTTTGCCTGAGGAGACATCTTCAAATACAAGAATCTTACCTTTTTTCACACGACTACACCAGCCGTGTTCATTTCTAATGGGTTCATCTTTCTGAAAATCATACTTTATCAAGTCAAAAGTGAAAAAAAGCTGCAAAAACAGAATGAAACAAAAACAAGATTTAGTTATTTATTTGTACAATGACATCTCCTGGTAGTAGATTTAAATCTCAGTCAATTGAAATACAGAATTAGAATGTGGATTTATTAAAACAAGTAAGCTTTCCTGGTAAAAAGTTAAATAAATATTTAAAAATCAAAACTGAAGGTGTCAGTAACCAGCACTCATGTACTGGCATTTACTTTCACTTCTTTTATGTTGCACCTTACCTTAGAAAAGCCTTACTAATTCTAATCTTTTCTTTTTAAGTTTTTTCTTTTTTTTGATGTGGACCATAAAGTCTTTATTGAATCTGTTACCATATGCTTCTGTTTTATGTTTTGGTTTTCTGGCCCCGAGGCATGTGGGATCTTAGCTCCCCGACCAGGGATCAAAATCTTAGCCACTGGACAGCCAGGGAACTCCCCTAATTTGAGTACCAGGAAGCAATCCCTGCATGAAATCACATACTCTGCTAACTATAGTTAAGAGGACACTTTCTTGCCTTCTCTTTTTTGCAATCTTTCAAACATCCCTTGAAATGGAAAGTTTTAATAGAACTAAAATGTCAACTATGTGAATGCAAGGATTGTGTTGTGTATTTTAACTTACTATCCCTTGTAAAGGGACTAGATGCCTCAAAAGTACTTGTTTTTGTCACTTACTTAGACCTTTTCCCCAGGCCTTTCAACTTAATGTCCTTAAACTAACCCTCAGTACTTCTGTACACAGTTGTGGTGTAAGATGGAAATTTGTTGGAACATCCTCATCACATCAGGAAACAAGCTAATTGGACATCTCTCCTTGACCCCCAATATTTCCAGTTCCTCTGCTCTTGTAACGTTCATATTACCATGTCATGCAGATTCACAGATCCTCAAAATCTGACCCTGGGAGAGAACTGCAGATTGGTTCAATCCAACTCCCTCATTTCATGCATAAGAAAATTGAGGTTTTCCCAATCAATTAAACAAGCAATCTTATTAAGCTGAACCAGCACATAGTAAACTGAAATGGAGGTGATAAAATGAAGTGAGAAAAAATAATTAGGAAGGACAAACAAAAGAGAGAAAGAGAGAAGAAGGAGGAGCATGAGGAGAAGGAGAGAAGCAAATAAAGAACAAATGGGAAAATATGAATAAAATTAATGAGATAAATGTAGTAGTATAATTTATTATCAAAGACTAAACAAACATCTCAGGAAAGTCAGCATGTAACTACAATCACAATTCATTGTTTGAATTAAAATACAAATGAGAGCAACTAATATATATATATATTTTATAAATTTATTTATTTACTTATTTATTTATTATTTTTGGCTGTATTGTGTCTTCATTGCTGCGTGTAGGCTTTCTCTAGTTGGGGCAATGGGGGCTACTCTTTGTTGCGGTGTGCGGGCTTCTCATTGAGATGGCTTCTCTTGCCGTGGAGCACAGGCTCTAGGCGCTCAGGCTTCAGTAGTTGTGGCTCGTGGGCTCTAGAGCACAGGCTCAGTAGTTGTGGCACACAGGCTTAGTTGCTCTGCAGCATGTGGGATCTTCCCGGATCAGGGATTGAACCCGTGTCCCCTGCATTCACGGGCAGATTCTTAACCACTGTGCCACCAGGGAAGTCTGAGAGCAACTAATATTGATTGAGTACTTACTGTGTCTCAGTCACTGTGCTAAGAGCTTTTAATTTAATCATCAAAACCCCTATAAGGTAGAAATTAATATTATCCTATTTTAAGATGAGGGCCAATGAAAGAGACAGCAAAACAAAAAAATTGTTACTCTTGACATAAAGGTTCTTATTAAAATGCAAGCTTGCATCTTGTTGGTCTTTGTCTGTAATTGGGCTAATAGGATATTGGCTACTTGCCTAATGACTGGTCAAAAGAAAGATTCCAGAGGTTCCAGAACTGCATTTATCATTTCAGCCAAAGTAGAACGGAGTCCTGTTTATTACTCTCTCATGTTTTAACATGCTTTATATTTTGAAAACTTTGCCCAGCAACTGGTAATATCATCTTTAACATTATTTCTTTCAGATTAATTTGGCAACCACACACATGGGTAAGATTAATTCCACACCAAATCACTGTTCAGTGTGCCTGTTATCAGATACAGGGGACTTGATGGTCAGAAATTGAGTAATTTTATAATACAAATGAAATTTAAATATATCACTGCACCTTCTAGAAGTAGCCTGGATCAGAGCATTAAGTTTCAGCTAGACGGATTTCTATTTTTTTTCCTCCCTTCAAGAGGACCCATGAGGTTACAAAAATAGTTATGTTATAATAACACAAATAAAGAAACAGATGCCACACTTCATACATATCTCCTAAATGTATACTATACATACATGTACAGGTATAGGTATAGGAAGAGGTATACATGGCCAGAATATAGCTGCAGGGGGTCTCATTTGTAATAGTCTAGACAAATGGGTCTCCAGAACTGTACAGCATATATCTATGTGACTGTGCACACTGGCCCTTGGAGTTCCCACACATACCTGTACGCTTTTGCATATTGAGATTTGTAAATTTAGAAGTTAGAAAGGGAACACACAAAAATTATTCCCTCTATAAATAAATGAGTAGACTTTGAATCCAGAAGAAGGTGACTTGTCAAAGTCAAAAAGTCAAGTAGTGGCAGAGCTGGAACTAGAGCTGTAGGTACAGTGATTCCAATTCAGGATTTTTTGCCTCAGCGTTATACTACATTGCTTTGACCTATACAGTACAGGCTCATTTATCCCACACCATAGATAAAGGGTGGTTTCTCTGTTTCCTTAAACAGAAGACCCTTAAAAGATACAAACACACACACACACACACACACTCATAAACTTATCATCTCTCTCTCTATCATAAATATACATTTATATACCTATAGTAACATGTAATATTATATAAAGTTGGGACATTATGAATACTCATTTCTAGGATGCACTGTTATGCAACAGCATAGTTTTCTGAATGGTTCGCAGACTTGTATTTAAAAAATAATCATTTTTTAAAAATCAAGTAAAACAGAAAAATAAGAAAAAAAAGTTAAATTTCCCCAAATTTTAACCAAAAGTAAACCATTCTTAACATGGTGTAATATATTCTCAATATAAAGTGATCCCTGGCCATTCTATCTAAAATTTTAAAAAACGCCTCCCAGTACACATGCACGTACACACAATCTCCCTTCCCTGTTTAATTTTCCTCTTTTGCACTAATGAGTATGTGCTATAGACTGTATTTTATTTATTGATCTTGTCTGTTTTCTGTCTTCCTCAATAGAACATGACCTGCACATGGGCAGGAATTTATGTGCGTTTTGTTCACTGTGCTCACTTGTGTCAGGCATACTGGAAACTTATAAATATATATAAAGAAAGTCATTTGATGAACATCATTACAAATGCATTTAAATCAAGAGGGAAAGGTATGAAACTGATTAGTAAAATAATTTATGAAAAATGAAACCACACCATTCTAGTAAATGCAATCAATGTAAATTTTCTTGAATTTAACAAAAGAAAATGGAACCAAAGTTAAACTAAAATGTGTGTTTAGCATAAGAGATACCAGTCCCTATGGGGTCAAAGAATTTAACTTTAACCACAAATTTAATTAGAGACCTGGCCTTTGCTCTCAGCTTCTGGGAGATAATCTCTCACAATGTCATGAGGGACAGGACTTTTTATTTGCCTAAGGACCTTGGGCAACCAGATAGTAACTCTATGATTGAGAGTGGGTCTCTGAGCCATGCCAATAATGTTATGTAGGGTTGGGGCTTTGGGTCACCCAGCTTGACCTCCTGAGGGACTGGAGGTGGAGCTTGACCACAGAGGCAGCCAACTAGATTTAAAAGATTGAGCCCCTGCAAAAGACTCTGGACATCAAGCCTGGGTGAGCTTCCTGAGTTGGCAATACTCCATGTATTGTCACACATCAATTCCAGGAGAGTAATATCCTCCTGAATTCACAGGAGAGGACAACTGGAAGCCTTGCATTTGGTACCCTCCTGGATTCTACCCTACTGTTCCTTCCCTTGACTGATGTTAATCTATATTCTTTAGGTGTAATAAACTGTAACTATTATACGGCTTTTGGTGAGTTTTGTGTTCCTTCCAGTGAATTATCAAACTTAAAGGTGGTCTTAGGGACTCCCAAGCTGCAACTGATGTTAGATGTGAAGGCGGTCCCACGTGAACTGTTTTCTAACTTCACAGTTGGCTAAATTTCTTAGTCTCTAAAACATGCCTACTTTAAGACAATAAAAAAAGTTTATACAAATGTGAGCAAAAGGAGCCTTTTTATTAAGTCTCATACTTTATCTTTACTTTGTATCTATGGATTTACCACCATAAAAGATGAGATAATCAATACTTATACCTTCTCCTCTCCTCCCACACAATTCTCATTTTTTTTAGTTATAAGTATTTTTATATTGTCAGGATTTATACTTCCATTCGATCTATAAACATAATTCAGAGCTTTTCAATCCTCTATATTTAAGTGGATTCAAGCAAACCTTTCAACTGAAGGTGGTTGCTTCAATTTCTAAACTGCTTTATCTTCAGGTTCACTAGAATTTTTCATTCAGTGAATATAAAGAAGTAGTATATTCCTGTAAGTACATGGGAATTATATTCTCTGATTTCTTAAAAGTTTGAGAACACTACTTTGTTGCCTTTGGACTTGTAGGACAAGTTTGTTAGAACTAATATTCTTAGGTGAAAACATTACGTTCTTTTTGGGGGGGCACTGAGTGTAATGTTTTTGTTTTGAAAGATGCCTGAGACATTTCCCATCTTCACCGTATACTTTGTACATCTTTTGCTTTTTCTGCCTTAGCATCTTCTTATGGTTCTTCAATTTACATTCAGTAATTTCACCAGAATATACATATTTCCTGATGATCATTCTGTACCATATTTTTTCCCCCTGGAACATAATGTGCTCTTTTGCTAAAGATTCAAATCTTTATTTTCAGGAAGTTTTCTTCTATTAGGTTTCAAATAGTTTTTTTCACTTTGATTTGTTTTCTTCTACCAGAACATGAATGAAGCACATGTCAGATCATTGTCTATGCTTTCAAATTTTACCTTTTTAATTTATTTTATATTATTATTTGCTTATTCTTTACGTCTGTGTGACTCCTTAATCCCATCCATCTTGCTAACAATGTTTTCAGTCCTGTTTATTTTTAAGTCCTTCAGTGTGGTGTTCAACTCTGTAATATTTTCATTTTTCCCTTTTATTCTTTTTCCTTTGGGTTGAGCATGTCTACTTTCCAACTCCATTTGTTGATCTATGATTTCCTTGCATTTTCCTTTGAGCTCTTATATTTAAAGAGAATATTATTACAATTTTTTGAACCTATGGGAAATTGTTTTTCTAAACATTTTCTGGCCATTTGGGGGGACTTATTATTTTGATATTCATCCATATATTTTTAGCTGTTTTTTATTTAGATTCATTTTCTCCCTTTCTTTCAAGTTTTATTTCCTCTATGGATTTCATGTTTGTTCCTTCCCAATTATTATTACTGGGCATAGAAAAGGAGACGGCAGTCCCCAATTTTTACTTGGATTTGTCTCTCAAATGCACTGTCACTAAATTTTTTATATTTTTTGCTTTGGGGGCGTATATGGGACACACCTCCCTTCAGTTTCATGCATTTAAATAGTAAGCATAGCACAGAAGAAGGACATTTGGGTCAGAGGAACTCTGTTGCTGCTTCATCTTTTTCTTTCAGTTTTAACATCCTATCTCCATTTAGAGGCTGATTCCTCTCTCAGATGGTAAGTGTAAGCCTCCAATAAGTTTAAATTTTTGAGAGACGCACTTAAATCTCCTCACATAGTTATGAAACAGTTATTGGTCCAATTTTTTTCTGATTACCTGCTATGTGATGAAACAACATGCAAATGAAATGATAAAAGACTAGAATTCATATGACATTGGGTACTTTTTTTTCATTTTCAAACTGAAAAAAAAAAAAACAGAAAAAAAAATCAGAAGTTGCCCAAATAAATTGGAGACAATCATAACTTCCTGCATTATGGACATTATAACAGTCTGACAGGGACTTTAAGATATTAGAAAATTATAATGAGGTCAAGCCAGTAATACAAAATATAAATCTTCATTGTATTCCTATTACATGATTACTTAGGAATGACTCAGCTTCACCAAAAAGCTTTAATTATGAATACCAAATTTTTAACGGAACCAGTGCAATCCATTGAGAAAATTAACTGTAAAGAATGTAATAATACTCGGTAATATCAGCACTTACTTTCCCCCAATTATTTTTGTTCGCAACACACATGTATTTCTGAAATGTCAACAAGACCCTCACAGTCCCATAAAACACATTATAAAAATAGTTTGTACCTTCTTTAAGTTTCAAACATTAGGGCAATTTATACCAGCTTTGAATCTATTCCTTTACTCTTTAAAAATTATACTTTTATCTCTTTTGATAATCCTCACTAAATGTTTCTTTTTACTTTTTTAAATTATGCTTTTATTACTTCCTTCCTTTTATACTCTTTGAGTTTATTTTAGTTGTTTTTTAAAATTAACTTACAGAAATGGATATTTAGCTCACTAATTTTCAGCTATTCTTATCTGAGCTTTGAAGTGTAACATTTTCATTATGATTCAGCTTAAATTATTTTCTATTTCTATTTTTCTATTATGATTTTTTTCTTTGACTCAGAAATTTAGAGATGTTTCATTTCCAAATATATAGGAGATGATCCAGCTGTTATTTTAAACATTTCTATCTTAATTAAACTGTGGTCAGAGAACATAATCCATATATACTCAAGCCTATGAAATTTGCTGGAATTCCCTATGTAGTCCTGTAACCTTTGTGAATGTATGATAAATGCTTAAAAATAATGGATATTCTGCAGTTTTTAAATGCAGTGTCCTATATATGTTCATTAGTTCAAATAGTTTAGTTATTGTATTATTCTAATACACTATGTCATTGAAAAAACTTTTTGCATGTTCTATCAAATAGTAAAGAGCTAAAATAAAATATTCTACTATGATTCTGGATTTGTTTATTTCCCCTTGAGGTTATATAAATTTTGATACTTTTTAAAAATTTTCATTTTTATTATTTAAAAATATTATTGTTGAATATGAATTCTATTTTGATAATTATTTCCTCCAAACAAGTTGAAGATATCTGTCCACTATATTTTGTCTTCCATGGTTGCTATTGAGAAATTAGCTGTCTTTTAGTAAGAAGGTAATTTTTTGGCTACTTTAAAAATTTTAGTGATATCTTGACATAGTTTTTAAGGAAACCATGTATTAGAAGCCTACATATAATTTTTGAGTGATATAAAAATGAATGGAAAGTAGAAATAGTGGATTGAAAACACAGAAAATGGAGTCAAATTAATATGTATTGGGACCTATGCTTGTTTATACATTATATCATTAAATTTGAAAACTGAACAAAAGAACTAACTATCATTATTCCCATATGACAGGGGGAAAAGATGGGAGATAATTGAGGTTTTCACAGTCTATGGCACCACAGTTCATCTAGAGGCCACTATGCTATTTATAGATGTTCTCAAATTTAAAAAAGGTGATAATATTTAGCATAATTTACAAGCACAAAGTCTAGAGGAGAGGTTAGCAGATCTCAATATATTTCTTTTGTAAAGAAAATATTTTACTTACTTTGTGAAGGAAATTCGCTCTCCCAACTGATCCAATTTTCCCAGTGTGATTCATGAAACAAATGTTTCCTTCAGTAGCTCCATAAAGCTCACACATCTTAATATTTCCAAATCTGTCTAAAAATTCTCTCCATACGTCACTCCGTATGCCATTTCCAACTGCCAAACGTACCCGATGATCTTTTTCTCCTTCTCTCTGTTAGAAGAAAAGATTTTACTAGTAATTTATTATTTCCAGTTCCCAATTTTTTCTTTCATTGCTATTACTTAAATAGGAACCATCCAGAAGTAAGTTGCATGTGTGCAATAATGCAAAGGAGTAAAAAAAATATCATGTAAGTCCATGGCAGAACTAAGTCCAATAGCTAATGAAACTAACACTGGTCCAGAGTAATACAGCTTTATTTCCCTATATCTGGCAAAATCGCTTCCTAAATTTGAGATGCTGAAGTCTCATTTTTCCTGAAATATGCTTTCTTCCTTACCAGAATGGAGGTTCCTCAAAAAATTAAAAGTAGAACTACCATATGGTCCAACAATTCCACTCCTGGGTATTTATCTGAAGAAAACAAAAGCTCTAATTCAAAAAGATACTGCACCCCATGTTCATTGCAGCATTATTTACAATAGCCAAGACATGGAAGCAACCTAAATGCCCATCAATAGATGAATGAAGAAAATGTGGTATATACACAGTGGAATATTATTCAGTCATAAAGAAGAATGAAATCTTACCATTTGTGACAACATGGATGGACCTTGAGGGCATTATGCTAAGTGAAATAAGTCAGACAAAGAAAGACAAATTCTGTATGATCTCACATATATGTGGCATCTAAAAAAAACAAACAACAACCAAAACAAAAACCCAAAACCCTGAGCAGAGAACAGATTGGTGGTTGCCAGGGGCAGGGTGAGGAGTGGGCAAAAATGGGTAAAGGGGGTCAAAAGGTACAAATTTCTAGTTATAAAATAAATAAGTCCTGGGGATGTACTGTACAGCGTGGTGACTATAATTAACAATACTGAATTGGATATCTGAAAGTTGCTAAGAGAGTAGAGTTGACCCTTGAACAACCAGGGATTAGGGACAAGGACCCTCCATGAAGTAGAAAATCCAAATGTAATTTCTAGTTGGTTCTCAGTATCACCGGTTCCACATCCACAGATTCAACCAACTGCAGATCATGTAGTACTGTGATATTTACTACTGAAAAAAAACTGCATATAAGTGGACATGCACAGCTCAAACCCATGCTATTCAAGGGTCAACTGTAAATCTTAAAGTTCTCATCACAAGAAAAAGAAAATTTGCAACTATGTATGGTGTTGAATGTTAATTAGACTTATATTGGTGATCAATTTGCAATATATACAGTATATTGAAGCATTACATTGTACACCTGAAACTATATGTTTTATGTCAGTTATACCTCAATTAAAAAATTAGAGTAAGAATATAATATCAGCTTAGTCATGGTAAATCCATGATTCCTTCTGAAGTACCTCCAGCCTTACAAAAGTAATACAAAATAACAAGAAATAACAATAAATAGACAACAATAATAGAGAAATCAATTGTCCCTGACACAGTTAAAAATGGTCCAGTGAACACATTCTTTACCTTAGTTCCTTCTCCGTCTTAAAGGAGATTTTAATCTATTAACTCTCAAGAAAAAAGAGAATGTGAAAGAAAGGTAATTTCACAAACTGAAAGGTGAATAGATAAAAGGCATGAGACTAACCAGAGTAGTTAATTCTGAAATCTAAGCCCACAGTTGGGAACGCAACACATGCTCCTAAGAGATTCAAGGAAACAACAAAAAAATGAGGAAGGCAGAAGACTTGGTTGGAAATTTGTTTAAGAAGCATCTGCACCCCTAGACACCCTGATTCAGATAATACATCTGGGAGTCTGACCTCTGCACACTGGTCAAACACTGGAGACACTCTCTGGAGAAGCCCAACCAGATACCATTTCAGATGCAGGAATCTACTGAAAACAGTAAGTTCAATGCAAACCTGAATACTAAATGGTGAGATCTCAGAGCCAAACTAATCTACAGAGGTAGAAATCAGAATATTGTTCACATTTGGTAGGACAATGACTGATTTTTTGATGACAACCAGGGGGAATATCTTCAGGAAGAAAACAAATAAAATTGATTAAAAATACTTGAAGTGTTGTTAAATCATATTCAGAAATTTGGGTTATGATGGAGAGATGAATTAGTAACAGGCATTTAGAAAGCAAAATTTAAAAAGTCAATTATTTTCAGTAATAAAAAGTTAAAAATTGTTATTATATTTTAAATACATTATGTGTCAGCTATGAATAATATATATATAATTTTTATAATGAAAAAACTTATTATCAAAGTATTTTAAAATGATCATAATTAGATTGGTGCCATAGAGGGAGAAGAAACATATGTGTGTGAATATGTGAGTAAGAAGCCAGGTAGATGATAGTTAAGACTGAAAAATCAAGAAATAGTAACATACATGTTTTATTAAGAAATATGGAAGTAAATAAAACCCAAAATATCTTAAAATAATTAAATATGTTTACCTCTAGAGGTCAAGTATTGATAGGAGGGGGTATTGTTTTCTTGAGAGTACTATTTGATTTTTCAGAATTGTAAAAGTACTAATTTAATAAAATAAAAATTAAATTAAAAAAATATAAAAGAGCCGAGGTGTGGATACATCAGAATCTGACTTGTGGATTTAATTAGGCCCTTAAACCCTTAAGGGTTTAAGGTAAATATTCCACTGATAGAAACAAACAAACAAACAAAACAAACAAAAAACCTCACTCAATCAGAGTAGCTACTTCCAAGACAGAGGATTATTTTCTACCACTAAATACTACCAGGAGCAATTCTGTCCTGGTTCCAACTCCCAAGGGCATGTCCAGTATTGCCGACCTGGCATGGAACTAGCTCTTGGATTTTTCACTGCCATTTTCATATATAAAACAGTAGTGTTGAAAATCTAAGGATTTATTCTGCTTTAACAGAGAACAATCTTTTATTTTTATTTATTATTTTTTTAATTAATTTTTTTTGGCTGCGTTGGGTCTTCAATGCTGCACACGGCTTTCTCTAGCTGTGGCAAGCAGGGGCTACTCTTTGTTGCGGCTTCTCATTTCTCATTGCGGTGGCTCCTCTTGTTGCTGAGCATGGGCTCTAGGAGTGTTGGCTTCAGTAGTTGCAGCACATGGGCTCAGTAGTTGTGGCTGATGGGCTCTAGAGCACAGGCTCAGTAGTTGTGGTGCACGGGCTTAGTTGCTCCGCAGCGTGTGGGATCTTCCTGGACCAGGGATCAAACCCTGCACTGGCAGGCAGATTCTTAACCACTGCACCACCAGGGAAGTCCAAAGAACAATCTTTTATATGGCATGATTCTTGGATGCTTTTCAGGTTAGAGATGAGTTTTAGCAAGTATTATTTATAAAATGAATTGGCACACTCTGGAAAACCAATAAGAAGGTGGTTTACAAACCAAATTCCATAGACTTTAACCTGTGTGGGATATACAGCTATACCAGCTTACTAAATAATAATATTCATCCAAAGTCATTCAACTGATATAGAAAATAAAATCATCAAAACTAGGATAAGGCTTTTGTCTAGAAATTTCAAAGTCATGTATTTAATTCTCAAGATATGTATTTATTTAAAGCATTTAAATATTTATTCTATTTTCCTTTCATTTAAAAGAAAGCCCAGAATATCATGCTTTGAGGAGTATGAAGAAAGATCAACAGATTCATTACTTAGTGTTGTGGGAAAAAAGAAAATGCATATTTCTTCTGTTGTTGATATGCATGCACTCCTAAAACAGTAAAATACAAATGACAATTGATATAAGGGATATAAATTAGTTATTTTCAGTTTATTGAGATATAATCTAGTTTCAGTGACATTATTCAGATTTTTGTTTACCAGATTAAAATCATGAGCATGGAAATATATATATACATATATATATGAAAATAATATGATTCCTTTATCTATAATAATGATATAAAAACTATATGAAGCTCTGTAGCAAGATCAAAATATACAGATATAGTTTTTTATTTTTTATTTTCTTTTACATTTTTATTGGAGCATAATTGCTTTACAATGGTGTGTTAGTTTCTGCTTTATAACAAAGTGAATCAGTTAAACATATACATATGTTCCCATATCTCATCCCTCTTGCATCTCCCTCCCTCCCACCCTCCCTATCCCACCACTCTAGGTGGTCACAAAGCACCGAGCTGATCTCCCTGTGCTATGTGGCTGCTTCCCACTAGCTATCTATTTTATGTTTGGTAGTGTATATATGTCCATGCCACTCTCTCGCTTTGTCACAGCTTACTCTTCCCCCTGCCCATATCCTCAAGTCCATTCTCTAGTAGGTCTGTGTCTTTATTCCTGTCTTACCCCTAGGTTCTTCATGACATATTTTTTTTCTTAAATTCCATATATATGTGTTAGCATACGGTAATTGTCTTTCTCTTTCTGACTTATTTCACTCTGTATGACAGACTCTAGGTCCATCCACCTCATTAGAAATGGCTCAATTTCGTTTCTTTTTATGGCTGAGTAATAGTCCATTGTATATATGTGCCACATCTTCTTTATCCATTCAGCTGATGAGGGACACTTAGGTTGTTTCCATCTCCAGGCTATTGTAAATAGAGATGCAATGAATATTTTGGTACATGACTCTTTTTGAATTATGGTTTTCTCAGGGTATATGCCCAGTAGTGGGATTGCTGGGTCGTATGGTAGTTCTATGTGTAATTTTTTAAGGAACCTGCATACTGTTCTCCACAGTGGCTGTAGCAATTCACATTCCCACCAGCAGTGCAAGAGTGTTCCCTTTTCTCCACACCCTCTCCAGCACTTATTGTTTCTAGATTTTTTGATGATGGCCATTCTGACTGGTGTGAGATGATATCTCACTATAGTTTTGATTTGCATTTCTCTAATGATTAATAATGTTGAGCATTCTTTCATGTATTTGTTGGCAGTCTGTATATCTTTCTTGGAGAAATGTCTATTTAGGTCTTCTGCCCATTTTTGGATTGGGTTGTTTGTTTTTTTGTTATTGAGCTGCATGAGCTGTTTATAAATGTTGGAGATTAATCATTTGCCAGTTGCTTAATTTGCAAATATTTTCTCCCATTCTGAGGTTGTCTTTTGGTCTTGTTTATGGTTTCCTTTGCTGTGCAAAAGCTTTGAAGTTTCATTAGGCCCCATTTGTTTATTTTCATTTTTATTTCCATTTCTCTAGGAGGTGGGTCAAAAAGGATCCTGCTGTGATTTATGTCATACAGTGTTCTGCCCATGTTTTCCTCTTAGAGATTGATAGTGTCTGGCCTTACATTTAGCTCTTTAATCCATTTTGAGCTTATTTTTGTGTATGGTGTCAGGGAGTGATCTAATCTCATACTTTTACATGTACCTGTCCAGCTTTCCCAGCACCACATATTGAAAAGGCTGTCCTTTCTCCACTGTACATCCCTGCCTCCTTTATCAAAGATAAGGTGACCATATGTGCATGGGTTTATCTCTGGGCTTTCTATCCTGTTCCATTGATCTATCTTTCTGTTTTTGTGCCAGTACCACACTGTCTTGATTACTGTAGCTTTGTAGTATAGTCTGAAGTCAGGGAGCCTGATCCTCCAGCTCCATTTTTCTTTCTCAAGATTGCTTTGGCTATTCGGGGTCTTTTGTATTTCCATACAAATTGTGAAATGTTTTGTTCTAGTTCTGTGAAAAATGCCAGTGGTAGTTTGATAGGGATTGCATTGAATCTGTAGATTGCTTTGGGTAGTAGAGTCATTTTCACAATGTTGATTCTTCCAATCAAAGAACATGGTATATCTCTCCGTCTATTTGTATCATTTTTAATTTCTCTCATCAGTGTCTTATAATTTCCTGCATACAGGTCTTTTGTCTCCTTAGGTAGGTTTATTCCTAGATGTTTTATTCTTTTTGTTGCAATGGTAAATGGGAATGTTTTCTTGATTTCACTTTCAGATTTTTCATCATTAGTGTGTAGGGATGCCAGAGATTTCTGTGCATTAATTTTGTATCCTGCTACTTTACCAAATTCATTGATTAGCTCTAGTAGTTTTCTGGTAGCATCTTTAGGATTCTCTATGTGTAGTATCATGTCATCTGCAAACAGTGACAGCTTTACTTCTTCTTTTCCAATTTGGATTCCTTTTATTTCCTTTTCTTCTCTGATTGCTGTGGCTAAAACTTCCAAAACTATGTTGAACAACAGTGGTGAATGTGGGCAACCTTTTCTTGTTCCTGACTTAGTGAAAATGCTTTCAGTTTTTCACAATTGAGGACGATGTTGGCTGTGGGTTTGTCATATATGGCCTTTATTATGTTGAAGAAAGTTCCCTCTATGCCTACTTTCTGCAGGGTTTTTATCATAAATGGGTGTTGAATTTTGTCGAAAGCTTTCTCTGCATCTATTGAGATGATCATATGGTTTTTCTTCTTTATATTGTTAATAGGGTGTATCACGTTGATTGATTTGTGTATATTGAAGAATCCTTGCATTCCTGGAATAAACCCCACTTGATCATAGTGTATGAACCTTTTAATGTGCTGTTGGATTCTGTTTGCTAGTATTTTGTTGAGGATTTTTGCATCTATGTTCATCAGTGATATTGGCCTGTAGTTTTCTTTCTTTGTGACATCCTTCTCTGGTTTTGGTATCAGGGTGATGGTGGCCTCGTAGAATGAGTTTGGGAGTGTTCCTCCCTCTGCTATATTTTGGAAGAGTTTGAGAAGGAGAGATGTTAGTTCTTCTCTAAATGTTTGATAGAATTCACCTGTGAAGCCATCTGGTCCTGGGCTTTTGTTTGTTAGAAGATTTTTAATCACAGTTTCAATTTCAGTGCTTGTGATTGGTCTGTTCATATTTTCTATTTATTCCTGATTCAGTCTTGGCAGATTGTGCATTTCTAAGAATTTGTCCATTTCTTCCAGGTTCTCCATTTTATTGGCATAGATTTGCTTGTAGTAATCTCTCATGATCTTTTGTATTTCTGCAGTGTCAGTTGTTACTTCTCCTTTTTCATTTCTAATTCTATTGATTTGAGTCTTCTCCCTTTTTTTCTTGATGAGTCTGGCTAATGGTTTATCAATTTTGTTTATCTTCTCAAAGAGCCAGCTTTTAGTTTTATTGATCTTTGCTATCGTTTCCTTCATTTCTTTTTCATTTATTTCTGATCTGATTTTTATGATTTCTTTCCTTCTGCTAACTTTGGGGTTTTTTTGTTCTTCTTTCTCTAATTGCTTGAGGTGCAAGGTTGGGTTGTTTATTCGAGATGTTTCCTGTTTCTTAAGGTAGGATTGTATTGCTATAAACTTCCCTCTTAGAACTGCTTTTGCTGCATCCCATGGGTTTTGGGTCATCGTGTCTCCATTGTCATTTCTTTCTAGGTATTCTTTAATTTCCTCTTTGATTTCTTCAGTGATCACTTCGTTATTAAGTAGTGTATTGTTTAGCCTCCATGTGTTTGTATTTTTTACAGATCTTTTCCTGTAATTGATATCTAGTCTCATGGCGTTGTGGTCGGAAAAGATACTTGATACAATTTCAATTTTATTAAATTTACCAAGGCTTGATTTGTGACCCAAGATATGATCTATCCTGGAGAATGTTCCATGAGCACTTGAGAAAAATGTGTATTCTGTTGTTTTTGAATCGAGTGTCCTATAAATATCAATTAAGTACATCTTGTTTAATGTATCACTTAAAGCTTGTGTTTCCTTATTTATTTTGATTTTGGATGATCTGTCCATTGGTGAAAGTGGGGTGTTAAAGTCCCCTACTATGAGTGTGTTACTGTCGATTTCCCCTTTTATGGCTGTTAGTATTTGCCTTATGTATTGAGGTGCTCCTATGCTGGGTGCATAAATATATACAATTGTTATATCTTCTTCTTGGATCGATCCCTTGATCCTTATGTAGTGTCCTTCTTTGTCTCTTCTAATAGTCTTTATTTTAAAGTCTATTTTGTCTGATATGAGAATTGCTACTCCAGCTTTCTTTTGGTTTCCATTTGCATGGAATATCTTTTTCCATCCCCTTACTTTCAGTCTGTATGTGTCTCTAGGTCTGAAGTGGGTATCTTGTAGATAGCATATATATGGGTCCTGTTTTTGTATCCATTCAGCCAACCTGTGTCTTTTGGTGCGAGCATTTAGTCCATTTACATTTAAGGTAATTATCGATATGTATGTTCCTATTTCCATTTTCTTAATTGTTTTGGGTTCGTTATTGTAGGTCTTTCCTTCTCTTGTGTGTCTTGCCTAGAGAGGTTCCTTTAGCATTTGTTGTAAAGCTGGTTTGGTGGTGCTGAACTCTCTCAGCTTTTGCTTGTCTGTAAAGGTTTTAATTTCTCCATCAAATCTAAATGAGATCCTTGTTGGGTAGAGTAATCTTGGTTGCAGCTTTTTCTCCTTCATCACTTTAAATATGTCCTGCCACTCCCTTCTGGCTTGCAGAGTTTCTGCTGAAAGATCAACTGTTAACCTTATGGGGATTCCCTTGTGTGTTATTTGTTGTTTTTCCCTTGCTGCTTTTAATATGTTTTCTTTGTATTTAATTTTTGACGGTTTGATTCATATGTGTCTTGGCGTGTTTCTCTTTGGATTTATCCTGTATGGGACTCTCTGCGCTTCCATGACTTGATTAACTATTTCCTTTCCCATATTAGGGAAGTTTTCAACTATAATCTCTTCAAATATTTTCTCAGTCCCTTTCTTTTTCTCTTCTACTTCTGGAACCACTATAATTCGAATGTTGGTGCGTTTAATGTTGTCCCAGAGGTCTCTGAGACTGTCGTCAGTTCTTTTCATTCTTTTTTCTTTATTCTGCTCTGCAGTAGTTATTTCCACTATTTTATCTTCCAGGTCACTTATCCATTCTTCTGCTGCAGTTATTCTGCTATTGATCCCCTCTAGATTATTTTTAATTTCATTTATTGTGTTGTTCATCGTTGCTTGTTTCATCTGTAGTTCTTCTAGGTCCTTGTTAAATGTTTCTTGCATTTTGTCTATTCTATTTCCAAGATTTTGGATCATCTTTACTACCATTATTCTGAATTCTTTTTCAGGTAGACTGCCTATTTCCTCTTCATTTGTTAGGTCTGGTGGGTTTTTATCTTGCTCCTTCTTCTTCTGTGTGTTTTTCTGTCTTCTCATTTTGCTTATCGTACTGTGTTTGGGGTCTCCTTTTTATAGGCTGCAGGTTCGTAATTCCCGTTGTTTTTGGTGTCTGTCCCCAGTGGCTAAGGTTGTTTCAGTGGGTTGTGTAGGCTTCCTGGTGGAGGGGACTAGTGCCTGTGTTCTGGTGGATGAGGCTGGATCTTGTCTTTCTGGTGGGCAGGTCCATGTCTGGTGGTGTGTTTTGCGGTGTCTGTGGACTTATTATTATTTTAGGCAGCCTCTCTGCTAATGGGGGGGGGGTTGTGTTCCTGTCTTGCTAGTTGCTTGGCATAGGGTGTCCAGCACTGTAGCTTGCTGGTCGTTGAGTGAAGCTGGGTGCTGGTGTTGAGATGGAGATCTCTGGGAGATTTTCACCATTTGG
Organism: Monodon monoceros; assembly: GCF_005190385.1. Taxonomy (NCBI): domain Eukaryota; kingdom Metazoa; phylum Chordata; class Mammalia; order Artiodactyla; family Monodontidae; genus Monodon; species Monodon monoceros. The sequence continues at coordinate 107,132,269 of NW_021703768.1, read as the reverse complement.
AACTGGGAGTTCTCTTGTGGAGCATGTCCTGAAGTTGGCTCTCCCACCTCAGAGGCACAGCACTGACTCCTGGCTGCAGTACGAAGAGCCAGTCAAGTCAAGACTTTCCATTGTGATTTCAATGGAACATCAGAACTTCCAGCTTCTGTGATGCAGCAGAATTCCAGGAAGGCAAACGGAAAGTACACAGGGAGGAAGATGAACTGCAGCAAAGCCTTTGTCATATGATAGTGACCTCACGGGTTTGCCGGGCATGACGGTGTATGTGTGGCTCGCCCTCAGCGGCCAGTCAGGGGTACTCTATGGCAAAGTGGAGAGAGAGGAGCTCACGGAGCCGCTCTGCCTCTGCTTCACTGTACACTGCTCCACATACAGTACATGCCTATACTTATTTTTGGCACACACAAAATCACATGTATATACATAATGGAGAGAAAGAGAGATAAACAGAAGTTTTAAAAAAACTAGTTTGCCCAGGAAAGGAAACTTTACCTAAAAGATATATAATACACAATAAGGTGTTATCATAAATGTTATCAAGGGTTAGCAGGGGCTAAATCCAGCCTACTTCCTGTTTTTTTTTTTTTTTTGGTTGCACTGGGTCTTAGTTGTGGCAGGTGGGCTTCTTAACTGCGGCTCATGGGCTTCTTAGTTGCAGCTCACTGGCTTCTTAGCTGTGGCATGTGAACTCCTAGTTGCAGCATGCATGTGGGATCCAGTTCCCTGACCGGGGATCGAACCCAGGCCCCCTGCATTGGGAGTGCAGAGTCTTACCCATTGCACCACCAGGGAAGTCCCTACTTCCTGTTTTTGTAAATAAAGTTTTATTAGGACACAGTCACACCCATTTATATGGATTGTCTACCCTGCTTTTGCAATACAGAGGTAGAATTAAGTAGTTGTGACAGAGACAGCATGATTCACAAAGCCTAAAATATTTACTAATCTAGTGCTTTACAGAAAAAGCTTGCTGACCTCTGCCCTAAATTATAAAAAAAAAAAGTAAAAAAAAAATCAACTTAATATTTACATGCGTTAAGCACCATCAGGTAAACTGGACAACACACTGGTGCTACAAATTGGTGAAGCTTCCTCATCCAGATTCCCATTTAAGTTCATTCTATGTCTTCTTAAGAAATGCTTTATCTCATTGGAAATAACTGCAAGTTGGTTTTATTTGTAAAGCAGGTGTAGAGTTTCTTATACTCATTGAGCATATTGGTAGGAGGGCAAAATATTGTTCAGATGAGCCTTTTAAAAAATCCTACCCAGGTAGTGATGTTGTGAAGCTCTCTTGGTAACCCTGGAAGATGACTGGAAGCCAAGGGAAGGGATCAAGCAGAGCCTGAAGTAATAGCAACATTAACCCAGCATCAACTGGCACGATGGACTGGGAGGTTGGCAGGAGTCAGAGATAGCAGCTAAAGTGGTCCAGATAAAAGATGATTAGAGGAGGAACCCAGATTATGGTCAGGGAAATGGAAAAGGAGGGTCAGCAGAACGACAAATGTATGGAAGAAAAAAATCATCAAGATTGGCAAAGGGAGCCTTCAAACGTCACCCTGGGGTTTATGGAAATTAAGAGGAGGGTCTGAGGTTGCTAATTATATTTGGTCTTATATGTGTCCACTTTGAAGGTGATTTGTGAAATTAGTGGTAAATCATCTAAAATACAACCAAATCTTCCTAATGCCCATCTATAATTTAAAGAATCTCCTCTCTGTCCATAAGTCTCCTGAAGGCTTCTTTAATTTAATTTTTTATTTTTTTAAAAAATTTATTTATTTATTTATTTTTGGCTGTGTTGGGTCTTTGTTACTGCATGCGGGCTTTCTCTAGTTGCGGCGACCAGGGGCTATCCTTTGTTGCAGTGTGTGGGTTTCTCACTGCGGTGTCTCCTCTTGTTGTGGAGCACAGGCTCTAGGCATACAGGCTTCAGTAGTTGTGGTGCATGGGCTCAGTAGTTGTGGCGCATGGGCTTAGTTGCTCCGCAGCATGTGGGATCTTCCCGGACCAGGGCTCGAACCCATGTCCCCTGCATTGGCAGGTGGATTCTTAACCACTGCGCCACGAGGAAAGTCCCTGAAGGCTTCTTTAGAACAAATTCCTATTCCTTTCACTTCTTCCTGAGTTATGAAGTTACTACCTAACTGTCACTGGATATCTAAGCTGTGTTGGGGACAGTATGAGAAGAGCATGCATAAATACATGTACGATTAAATGAACTAATGAACACATAGCACCTTCATATGTACACACACAAGAGAAAGTCACAGAGTGGCAGAGACTAAGATACAGAGAGACAGAGATGGAGAGTCTGAGAGAGTGCATGAGAGACAAAAAGACAGATAGAAAGCAGGAAAGGCAGAGAGTGAAAGTGAAAGAGAGAGAGAGAATATGAACAAAACAGAGAAAGGGACAGAGTGAAATAGAGATACACAGAAACACAGAAACAGAGTGACATATGCAGAGGCAGAGAGAGACCCACCGCATGTGAGAGAAACACAGAGACACTCAGAGAGCTGGACACACACACACACAGAGATGCAAAGTGACACACATTCACACAGCACAGAGATCCACAACACACACAAAGTGAAAGACAGTGACAAAGAAGCATGCACACAGAGGAATATTCTCTGTCACTCTCTCTCTCACCCACACACAAACACACACATACACACACACACACAGCAAAAAAAAAAAAAAAAGATATAAACTAGACACATATACCAGAAGGCAGAGAGGCACACACATAAAGACACACAGCTGCTCACAGAGACATCAGTATTGAGACACACAGAAAGAGATACATGCAAATAAAGAGACTTACAAACAGAAATCAAGGCAAACAGAGTCCAAGAAAGGGGGAAAAGCAGAAATACAGAGAGAGTGGGACGGGAACAAAAGACACGTCTGCAGCCGTATCAGAAGAAGCAAGGGAGTGAAATATGTCTGTACCTCCATGACCAGGTTATTATATTATCTCATTTTAATCACCATGACAACCTCATGAAATAAGAAGCATTATCCCCATTTTGCACATGGGGATAATGAAGTTCAGGTCCAAAGTCATACACCAGATAAACAAAGACAGAATTTGAACTCATCAAAGTGTAAGTGCTCTGTGGGCAGAGAGGGAGGGAAGGAACGAGGGATGAGAGGAAAGAAGGAAAAAGGGGCGGAGGGAGAAAACCAGCTCAAAAACCCTTAACAGCCCCTGCTCTATTTTTCCAAGCCTTTCCGCGTGATTTCAGTAATAGGAAGCAATTGAAACCTGGGTTTCTAATTCAGCAGTAAGTGCTTAAATGTTTATACACTGGCACACACACACAGTAAGCCATTTTACAGTACACAGAAAGGACTCATTTTATTGTCAGCCCTTTAAAATCCCATTTGAAATTTAAGAGAGAATTTACTGAATGGGTCAGAGCTTTTAATGTAGCAACCCCAGAGTTATGGATTTCAGTAGACAGTCCCTCTGGCTTTCAGTACCACGCATCACAATGGTGTGCGGATAGCAGTGAAGGAGTCACGTTATTTTGTACCAAGGCTCTTGTTTCTTCAAAACATCCTTTGAGAGCTGTTTTCCAGGAGTGTCTGTTGAGCTGCTATATTTGAGGCAGTGGTTGAACTACAGTTACCTCCTACCCAGTCACAGATTTATTCAGTTGCCAAATATGCAGGTCTCTAACAACACCTCTTAGAAACAAAACCTCTTTCTTCCAGACCATGTGCTTAATCCTACTCAGTGAATCTATAACACACCCAGGCTGAAGAGGCTCTTTGTATGCCTGTGAAAAGTGAAACTCTGGAGGCTCTGTTTCAATACAGGTAATTTTGTGTATCAACCCTGATTTCTCAGGAAACAAAGACGGTTGATAGATGGAGAGACAGAAAAGAATCATAAACTCATGGAGAGACAGAAGAGAAACATAAACTCAAAGTGGAAAAAAAGGGACAAATCATTTCTGCCTTCAGCCCTGGATAACTAGCAGCTTAATGCACAAAAGTATGGTCTAATTCCTTTTCTAAAACATATTAACAACATGTGTTAGGGATTATGATTCTTCCATCATGATTCTATTTAACAGAAGACCTCTTTTCCCTAACACCCACTGATAATCACATACGCACATGTATCACAACCACACATCCCTGTAATAAGAAGAATAACTATACATTCCAACAGTTTGCTTCTTTCATGGACACTCTACTACTACACACTGGAAAAATATAGGCAGCAAGCCCAGTGGGTATCACAGAGCAGGGACAAAGAAACCTTAAATGCAAACAGGATACGAGAGAATCCTGTTAACAAGAAAATAGGCACAAAACAGCAGTTTCTTATACTGAAGCAGGAAAGGCATGGTGGAGGGGAGAGGGCAGGGGACTCTTTTGAGAAAGGACATAAGAGGATTTAAAAGGAGAGGCCCCCAAGGCTAAGATAGCGTGGGCTCAGCTGCCCAAGTCTTGGTGTAGCTGCCTTTCCAGTCTGGTTACGGGCAGGCCACGGTTTCAGAGATAACAGTCATCAGTTCAACAAACCATTTTAAGTCACAAATAACAGCTAGAAAAGACCTCTGTGATTGCAAATGTTACAGCAGAAAGATGTACCACATAGTGGGCTTATTTCCAATTCATTTTCTAGAAATAATAAGTAATTGAGATTACCATTTGCAGACCACTCACTCTGCACAGGTGCTTTCTATCCTGGCAGCACTGGTGAGAACTGAAAATGGGAGGAAATCAATGCTTCAGACCAGAGGCATTGCACAGTTGCGTTGTAGAGAAAAACCAGCTCCAGGAGTCTGCAGGACTCACCTCTGACCCAAATGACTGTTTTCACTCACCTAAAAAAAGGCTGTGCAGTTGTAAAGGGAGGATGATCTTCCCGGGAAACCCAGAAAGAGGTCACCTGAGCCACAGCTACCACAAGTCACTAATGAATGTTCTGAAAAGTTCAGGGGCCCATTAAAAGTGCAGGATAATTTCTGCTGTGAGCTGGAAGCAGCAATGGCCTGACACCCTTCCCGCAATGATGCTGACTTTGATTTTTCCAAAATCTCTCCCTGAACTCTGTCCTCCCCAGGAACTCTGACTTTCTCATTACAATTGAGCTTTCCTTTCAGGTCTGGACTAGGCAAAGATTGTGCCCATCATGAACACATAGGTGTCCCAGCAACTGGCCTCATTACATTTGTTACTTTAATTTTTAAAATAATTCAACAAATTTTTATTGAGCACTACTATGGCAGGCACCATTCTGAGTACTGAGGATATAACTAGAGATGAAAATGATAAACTCCCCGCTTTCCTGGAACTTATATAATAGGGTGGGGAGATTAAGTGACAACAAATAAAAATTATCTATAAAATATGTAATGGGGTAATAAGTTCTATGAGGAAAATAGAGCAGGGAAAGAAGGCTCAGAGACACTGTAATAAAGAGCTGACTCCATTCTTGATGTTTGACTGCTGAGAGCTTTCAAACCACCCCCAATCCCCTTTCCTCTTCTGCCCTATATCTGGGCAAGCTCTTGAGAAAGCCCAGGGCTCCTTCCTTTGGCAGCAACAGGAAATTCAAAGCGCATGAGCAATCCTGCATGCACAAGGCCCCTCAGCCTAGTGCTAGCCTCTTATCACAATAAAAGCTGAACCTGTCTCTTTCCCCTGCTTTCTCAAGCCAGTTTTTGGCCTGCTTGGGCCCCTGCCCTACTCTCCCCAGAAAGCCCCATCATAGGAGTGATAAACCTGTTCATATTCTCTTACTGCATGTGTGGCATCGTCATCAGTCTCCACATTTGAACCAGATTTTGGGTACGGGGTCCACTAGAGTTGGGAAGGTGACCATACCAGACGTTTATAGGGGTTGTCGCCAGAGAAATGCTCTCCAAATAGGAGGAGGAGGGGATTTCAATGGATCAGGGAGTGAGGCATGCAAATATACGGGGGGAACACTCAGTGGGAGGAAACTGAGAGCCCTGGCACATTGAAGAAAAAGAGAGGAGGCCAGTGAGGCTGGGGTGGAGTAAACAAGTAGTCTGGTGGGGTGAGGGAGCGGATAGGGGAGGAGGTCCTAGCGGGGGAAGCAGATCACATAGAGCTATGTGACCCATGCCAAGGGAATCTGGACTTTTCCTCCAAGTAAACTATCAGAAGGATTTGAGTAGTGAAGTAACATAATCTGACTTACATTTTAACAGAATCATTCCAAGTGCTACGTAAGAATTGAAGTTGGGGGGCAAAATGGAATTAAGAAGAGGTCATTGCTGGAATTTCAGGGGAGAAGTAGTGCTGATGGAGATGACAGCAGCAGGTCAGGTGGTAAGAGGAGGTTTGAGTCTGGATATATTTAAAGGTTGAAACTGCAGGATGTGCTCATGGACTAGACAGGAGGTGTGAGAAAAAGAGAAGCTGCAAGGGACATTCTAGAGTGTTTGTGACTGAGTACCTGGAAGAATGGAGTTGTCATTAACTGAGACAGTCAAGATGGAAGCAAGGAGTACATGCTGAGGTGGGAGGTGCTGACAAAGTTCGCCACTTTTATTTTTTATTTTTTATTTTTTTGCGGTACGCGGGCCTCTCACTGTTGTGGCCTCTCCCGTTGCGGAGCACAGGCTCTGGACGAGCAGGCTCAGCGGCCATGGCTCACGGGCCCAGCCGCTCCACGGCACGTGGGATCTTCCCGGACCGGGGCACTAACCTGTGTCCCCTGCATCGGCAGGTGGACTCTCAACCACTGCGCCACCAGGGAAGCCCAAAGTTCGCCACTTTTGAGACGAGATGTCAATCAGATTTCTAAGTGGAGATGCCAAGTAGGAATCTAGACACATAAAAGTTGACATCAAGGGAGAAGACAGGGCTACAGATATAAATTTGAGAGTTAAGTTGTAGATGGTATTTGCAGCTGGGAACATGTCCAGAGAGAAAAGGGAAAAGCTTGATTGAGAGTCCTGGACACACTAACAATTAGAGGTCAGGAAGATTGAGGAAGATCCAGCAATGGAGACAACTTAAAGCTATAAACTGGCATTCCTGAACCTGGTTTATATGAGTCTAATGTAAAGACAGGTACTGATAAATGCAGTTCTGAACCTGTCAGGCTGGAAGCTAGAAAAATTTTGGCACATCTGCTATGATAACAAAACTGTCTTGCAAGGCCTCTTGGGAGAAGGCTGTCTCCTCTTCCAGAGAGTCCCCAGCATTACGGTCAATCTGTTTTCATTTGTACTTCAGTACTTAACTCATTCATCCTTATGTCAGCTCTGGATGTAATTGTTATTACACTCATTTTATAGATGAGAAAACTGGGGTGGAGGCTGCTCAGAAAAGCAAAAATTTGTCCAAGATCACAGAGCTTGTAAGACAGGGAAGACAGGCTTGAACTTCAAGCTCCCCAGCTCTAGGGGGCAAAGAAATTAAATGCTTTGCCTGATGTCACATGATGAATTAATGGAAAAGATGGAATTAAAACCCTCATATTGGGCTTCCCTGGTGGAGCAGTGGTTGAGAGTCCGCCTGCCGATGCAGGGGACACGGCTTCGTGCCCCGGTCCGGGAAGATCCCACGTGCCGCGGAGTGGCTGGGCCCATGAGCCATGGCCGCTGGGCCTGCGCATCCGGAGCCTGTGCTCTGCAACGGGAGAGGCCGCAACAGTGAGAGGCCCGGGTACTGAAAAAAAAACCTCTCATCTTTAAATTCATTGTTACTTTTTTTCATTGGGAATAAAATCATCTTTTGGAAAATTCTAGTTGGTAATAATTTGCTAAAGATTCTTGTATTTGCTGGTAAGCCTTACTGGAAGGGCAAAGATCAACCATTTCTGACCTTGACTTCCTATGTCTGTAGCATGAGTATCAGGAACACACAATTAAAGGAATAGGCAATGTGAAAAACAGCAAATAAACAGTAAAATAAATAATCTTGAAGGTAAATTTTAAAATGTTAAATCAGTCTGCAATGTAGGAAAACCTTACTAACATACCACATTTACAGTAACAGCAGGATATACCCCAAGGGGAAGCAGGTATAATGTTTTCAGGGTTTCTTATTTTATTTTTATTTCTAATGTTTTTGTGTGACAAGTATAATATAAAGTTGTTAATATTTTAACATTATTAAAAAGTTTTATTTTAAAATAATCATGATCTAAATTGACTTTTACAATCAATGTTGTATGATTTTTGTTAGTCAAAGGCCAATTATTTTTTAACGCCACAAAAATTACTCTAATTTTATAATGACATTCATGGAAAACATTACCATGTTCTGCATAAAAATAAAATCCTTCCATTTGTATTGGCTTACCAGTTTACATTTTTTCACATATATCTCATAACCAGATGGTGAGAATCAAAGGCCGAATTAGGAGAGGTAGGTATTTATATAAAGACAGGAACTATGGCTCAAAGAGAAAAGACCAGCAGAGTCATACAACAAGAGCTTGAAACTGAGCCTGTCTTTTGATTCCACAGCCAACACTTCCACATAAAGCTAAATTTGCAGGGAAATTTAATAAATAAAGGATATATGTATTCTTAATGGAAATGACAGCAGGAAAGGTATAAGCAGATAGACAGAAAAAGATATGTATACTTTATATGTACCACTACCCACGAACTACGAATCATTAAGTATTAAAATTAGCACTTATAAAAAGTCTTTAATATATACGCAGTTCTAAAACTTTCCAAAACATTAATTCCCTCCTAATTTTACTGACATTTAGGTTGCTAATAGCTTTTTTTTTTTATCTTACTCCCTCATATTTCTTTTTGTTTTTTCCTTCTGCCTTTATTTATTTATTTGGCTGCGTTGGGTCTTTGTTGCTGCGCTCAGGCTTTCTCTAGCTGCAGCGAGCGGGTGCGGTGCGTGGGCTTCTCGTTGCAATGGATTTTCTTGTGGCAGATGAAGATGGGCTCTAGGCACGCAGGCTTCAGTAGTTGCAGCACGCAGGCTCAGTAGTTGCGGCACACCAGACCTAGAGCGCGTGGGTTTCAGGAGTTGTGGTGCGCAGGCTCAGTAGTTGTGGCTCACGGGCTCTAGAGCACAGGCTCACTAGTTGTGGTACACAGGCTTAGCTGTTCCATGGCATGTGGGATCTTACTGGACCAGGGAATGAACCTGTGTCCCCTGCATTGGCAGGCTGATCCTTAACCACTGCACCACCAGGGAAGTCCCCTTCATCATTTATTAGTTGGAATTCTTCTGGTTCCTGTCCCGGGCATTTGTGTACCTGACATTCTGAATGAAGTAGAATATAAGCCATGCTGAAGAAATAATCATCAAAATAATGAAGGATATTGACATGAAGACTAGAGAGCCACAGCTGAAGTTCTTTGGCAGCGTTCGAGTTCCAACCGCTATTGTCATTTGTAGAGATGTTTTTCTCCAGGTAACTCAAAATATCCTTACCTCTCAATTCTGTAATCATGACAGCAATAATATGTCAAGTGCCTGGATGAGTCATGGTGACTGGCTCCTCTTTGGATTTATTATTGTAGATAACCACAGCAACTGCATTGTGGAAAGTAGCCTGTGATATTTTCTCTTTAAAGGTGCAATTTCCCCTCTGCAGCAAGGAAATTCACTGTTTGATGTTAGGAGGGACAAAGAACCATGTTTGAGGATCACAGCTCAGATGATCAGCAAAGTTCTGAAGGCCAGAAGTCTTAAATCAAGGTTGTTGGCAGGGCCATCTTCCCTCTGAAGGTCCTAGTGGAGAATCCTTGCTTGCCTCTTCCAGCTTCTGGTAGCTCCAGGCGACCTTGGCTTGTGGCTGCATCACTCCAACCTCTACCTCTGTCTTCACATGGCCTTCTCCTCTGTCATCCTCATATTTCTATATTTGCAGTTTCTAAGTAGAAAAGAAAGTTCTGGTTCCTTGCTGACTTTTCTAAATGCTTTCATATTTAGTGTGAGAATAGTAAACACATCTTTGATTTACTTAAGAAAAACTGGGTTTTAAAAGAGAGTTGATTTTCTCAACCACGTAATAATATGCTTCAAATATTTGGAGAAAAGAAAAAATTTAAAAATATCTTTAAACGACTAGGTCTTGGAGGTAAAATCAATTGTTTTGAGTGTTGTCGAGAAAACAATGGTAATGAAGCTAAATCAGAACATCTTAATAACAACTAAAATTCACAATAGTTTTAAAATGGCATTCCTTAGAGGTTACTATGTGTGATGAAAAAGTTTCCACAGCTTAATGCTTTGAGAAACTACATCTTTCACAAGATGTGAAATGGGGAAAACATAATGGTAAAACAATTGAAGTTATATAGAAACTAAGAAAATGAAAACACGATAAAAAGAACAAATGCTTTAAAAATATCCATTTTCAATTAGAAAAGAAAAGAATAAATGGTAATGCCCTGAATCAGGGACAAGGTAATGCCAATGCACTTAGCCTTTACCTGTCTTCAGACCCATTCAAAACATAACTGGTAAAACAAATAAACAACAAATTTAAGAGATTTAGGTTAAGTCAGCATCATTTAGTCTCCCCTACTGGAATTTTATTCTCTGGTACTGTTGCATTGTCTTTATCCTTACATCTTATCTAAATATAACAAGGAAACCTCTTAAAGCTTGAAAGAAATGATAGACTTTCTTTGGAGAAAATAAAGTAGGTGACCTTTCATGTTGAAGTCTGAAAAAAATCTCACGTCATCAATTTCAACATTTTCATTTTTTTACCCTCAAAAAACACTTAGGGGTTCACCGCAGGACTGTCTAAACATTACTAGTGACAAATTTGGTACAATCCATATGGAATTTAATGAACAATATTTAATATTTAATGAAAAATATTTAATAAATATTCATCAAGCATTCAGGTGTTTAAAAATATCTCTTTTCATGATGGGAGTTGAGCATAATCCATTTTGTCGAAGTTTTAATATATTTTCACTACAGTATCCAGAATCATAAGTATACTTTCCGGCTCCCAATAAATATCTTAGATTTTAAGAAAATAGAATAAAGAAACAGGATATAATTAATAGAAAACATATATACAAATATATACTAAAGAATATAAGCTATGCCTTGAGAATGTCAAAACGTGGGTGTTCCACATTGAGAGCTATAGACTATATAGTGTAAATGATAAACTATAATGTTAACTTGAAAAACAGGCATCATACTTATGCATTATAACATAGGTCTTTGCTAACTAGGTCCCATCCCTTGCACTCTTTGGGCTCCAGATTCTTGCATCCAACTGCCTATTTTACTTCTTACCCTGGATGTCTAATTAACACACCAAACTTAACAGGTCCAAAAGAAATTTAATTTTCATTCCCCAAATCTCAGTTTTCCTTATCTCAGCAAATGGTTTGCAATTTGCCTAGACATTTGAACCAGAAACCTGGGACGCATCCTTGATTCTATCCATTTCTTCACTCTTCACTCCCTATTCTTGAACTAAAAAGTCTTGTTATCTTTCCTTCAAAATAGATCCCAAATTGGTATAGTATTTTCCAGTTTGCCTTCGTCTTTTTCCAAATACTCTGATGGGAACAAAATCAAATTTCTCCTCCAGTGTCTACTGAGCCCCATAAGATCTGGTCTATGGATGACCCAGCTCCTTCTCTTTAAACACTCAGGCTATGTCCTCTGTGGGCTGCTCCGTTTTCAGTTTATTCCATCCAGACTGCAGTCCCCCAGCTTTTCCATGGCTGGATCCCACCTGTCATAACGATTCCTCAGCTCGCAGGTCACCATGTCAATGAAGTCTTCCCTGACCATTCAATCTATTATAATTAGCAGTGCCCCACTCTTGCCACTCATTGGTCTCCATCACCTCAGCTGGTTTTGTTTCTTCATAATATTTATCATTATCTGTAGTCACTTTTCTTCATGTGTTTGCTGGCTTATTTTCTCTCTCCTCAAACCAGAGTGTAAGTTAGAAAAGGGGTCTTGTTTGTCTTCTGTGCCCCTTTCAACTCAAACCTACAACATTACCTGCATGAATGAATGAGTGACATGATCCTATTCCTAGGTAAATCCCTAGGTATGGCACAGTTATTTAAATAAGATAAACTGTGCAGCAAGAGTCCCCCAGAGGATCACTGATGTCTAGAGTTCCACCACATTCCTCACCTATTGATACTAAATGCAGCATTAATATTAAGAAAATATAGAGCTAGACTCAATCATAAAATGTATGATGGTCTTCAGTAATGTAGAAAATATAGAAGATTGGCAAGCGGGGAAAGAGCTGCCTTCCTAGTCTCAGGGGAAGAGGATAATTACCCCAACACTCCATGACTAAGAGAAGCCAGTACCTCAGCTCCTTTTTTTTTAAGGACAGTGCGGCTGCCAGCAGTTTGAGGCACATCCAGTGTTTATGCGAAAGGAAATTTTGTAACCGGAGTTTTTAAAAAGAGAAAAAAGATGGGGTTGGGTGGGGGGTGCTAAGTGCTTCCAGCCAGGGAAAACCAACCCTAGGATGTTTTTATACAGCTATATACAAACACTCAACTCAGACTGTGGCTTCTGCCTGCAGGTAAATGTCCTTTGGAATATATTACTTACCTGAGATTGACAACAACTCTGGATATACTTAGGGAATATGTGGTTTCGCTTTCTTTTAAAGATTTATATTAAATATCTATGGGGCTTCAAACCACGACTCATGAGACACGCAATTTAATTTCTTTGAGGATGTGGACCATGTCACTTGTTCACTCTGTGGCCCTACTTGAACCCCCTGCTATGCTGGCTGCACAGCAGACACTGACACTTCCTTTCAGGGGAAGTTCACTGAAAGGAATGAACACTGGACAGCAAGAAAGCAAGATCTCCTTGAAGGGATAAGATGTCATAACAAAATGACTTTCTCCCTTTCCCAATCTTTAATGCCAAGAACTGTTTGTACTCTTTCTGTGAGAAATCAACAAAGAGGATTAGGTAATACAACACATCTCTGCTAAAAAAAATCATTCAGTTTTCCTTTGGCAAATCTATATTTATTTCTCTCTCTCCTCCTCAACTTGTCTTCAGGTAAGTGGTTAGAGATTATTACACAAACACTAGTCTTTCCTCAAAGAACTTTAATTAAGAGTTAGAATACTTAATAACTAAAAGCAACCAGGAGTTCTGCTTTCAATTCTCAGTTCTCTCAAATTCTCTGCAGCTATAGTATTTCCCCCAAATCAGTGCATTACAAATTCAGAGAGGTGAAAAGACTATTTCATTTCATTTAAAAATGTCAAAGGAAAACACCTTGAAAAAAGACTTGTAGCAAATATGACAAACTGTTAATTCCTTTATTATATGAAATGAGAGCTCCAACGAATAAGATAAAACATTATGTGCCAAAGAGATAAATGAGTAAAAGACTCAGAAGAGGTATTTTAAAAGGGAAATACAGCTAGAAAACTATCCCACCTTGCCAGTAATCTTAACAAAGAAATTAAAAATGTTTGTTTCTAGTCTATAAAATTATAAATAAAATTAGAAATCTTTTCCTCATTTTTTTAAAAAAAAATAGGACATTCTTTGTTCAAACAGAATATCACTACGAAGCCCAAGCAAGTTGGGTTTCATCAACCGTATTTGACAGGGTGGGCCATGGAAACTGGCCTATTCTCCCTGTTCTCCATCCTACAGCGACTTTTGAGGAAGCTTAAAAAGCATAACGTGTTTTAGGTGTTACCCACGTAAGTAAAATGTAAGCGCTATTGACTGACAACAAAAACAACTAGTGTCGGGCTTCCCTGGTGGCGCAGTGGTTGAGAATCTGCCTGCCGATGCAGGGGACACGGGTTCGTGCCCTGGTCCGGGAAGATCCCACATGCCACGGAGCGTCTGGGCCCGTGAGCCATGGCCACTGAGCCTGCGCGTCCGGAGCCTGTGCTCCGCAACGGGAGACGCCACAACAGTGAAAGGCCCGCGTACGGCAAAGCAAACAAACAAACAAACAAAAACAACTAGTGTCTAGTTTTCCATGAAGGACACTGGAAGACCACTATTTTTAATACCACTCAGTATCAATAAGAGACTGTGCAGTGGGCATACTCCCACATTGTCGATGAGATTCTAAATCACATCCACCACTCTGAATAGCAGTCTGGAAATATGCCATAAAAAAATCACCAAAATACCCATGCCCTTTGACTACCTTCACTTCTGAGGCCCTACATGAAGCTACTAAGTACAGCATCGTTTAAGGTGGTAAAACTTCAGAAAAAAATTAATGCATGAATCCAACCATTCAATAGATACTTACAGAGCAAATGATCTTGCAAAGGTTAATGTTGCTAATAAAGGATGAGAGGAAATAAGAATGGCTGGGGGCATGGTCTAGAAAAGCCATGAAGAAGTTCATTAGGTAGTGCTTACTATGTCCTATACTGAAGGAGGCTTTCATTTTACTGGAGGGCATTAATTCCTTAAATTACATAGTCCAGATATCATATCATCAAAGAATACAATGAAAACTATAAGAGAAAATATGTAGCTTGTGGCATTATAATTATTCTACTGGGAATCCTCAGGTAAGACCACAACTCTGATATTGGCAAAATCTCCTGGAGGAAAATAAAGGTCAAAAAGCTAAAACACTTTTCTGGGACTCCTTGTCTTAGCTATGGATGTCGGGAATCTTTAGCTATTTGAAGTACTCCTGACCAAAGAAAGAGAAAGGATGGCTTCTCCCACAAGGAGGCAGGTCAGGAGTTAGATGGAAGGTCTCTCCATGGCAAACTCCAAGCTTAAATTTACAAGCATTTTGTAAATAAGATTATCCAGTTTCAGATTCTTCTCTGTGTTATCTCTCCTGTGTAATTCCATATCTTTAATAAAGTCTTATTTAAATGCCTCCAGCCTCGTCTCAGTTGTGCTGTGGGTAAAGAAAGGCAACCTCTGTCACCATCCTTCAAGGGCGGCTGGTTTTGATTTGATTACAGGCTGAGAAACTTCCTTGTAGCCTCAAGAATGCTTAGACAATCAGACAGTGAAAAAATAAGCATCTCAAAATACAAATGAGACCAGAAAAAGGACAACAACTTCTGAGGGCAAAAAAGCAAACGAACTAATAAAGACAAGCTTTAGGCTAATGCAACTGTCTCTGCGGGTCTATTTTCAGAAGGGGGCAATTTATCAAAAATTCATGGAAATGATTGCTTGAGGTGGTGGGGAGACAAGTGCAAATCAAAGCGAAGTTTCTTTTTAAGTTTACAGCAAAACCAAACAAAAAGATATTCTGATGTAATCACTTATTCAAAAGAAAACAAATAGAGAAACAAGTATAATCATTGTTATTAGTTTTTGTGTGTTATTTAAAGATCAGCATTTTAAAAGATGATCTAATTCAACCCTTGGAATAACTGCTTTCTGTAAACACAAAATAATTTCATAATCAGATACATGCTATGTTTACAGAAATTTTAATCCGTCTAAACATGAAGTGGACTGGATTGCCAGTCTGTCTTCTCCTGCCTCAATATAAAACACATTAGCACATTCCTGATATCCTCCTTTTATTTTCTCTGACTTGTTTTGTACTCATTTTATCTTGGGGTTTTGCATACATCTTTGTAAGTCAGTTAAACTATGTTCTGGAAGAAAATGGAGTATAAGCAAACAAAAACTATTTTCTCTCAATTATTTTCTTTTTCTTTCTGAAGTTACGTTTTCTCTCTGACAACGATTACTCTTACCTTAGGTTGTTTGCAAAGGTAGCGACAAAGTTCTCCAATGTACTGAAACACAGTCACATTATACTTTTTGCAGTCGTTCCAAAATTGGCTTGCTGAAAATTTCTTCTTTAACACACAAGTAGCACCTACAAGAAGAGGTATAAAAAGGCAAAAGGGAAAAAAAATTCAAGGGCAGAATTAACATAAAACACAAATGATGTTGCTCTGTCTAGAACACTTTTGCTCACTTTCAAGGCTTTTATAAACCATCAGTGGCCATTTATATCAAGCTCATTTGAAAACATTAATCTTACAGTCCAATAAGTCTTTTAAAAATATTCATGTTGTAATTTTATATTTTGACTGTAGATATACTTTTTGCAATATATGGGATGAAAGAAGCAGTCAAAATATGTAGGAGAATTACAAGTATTAGAGCACGAATATAGATAAGGTCATCCTTGTTCACAGAAACCAAGAATATTCACTTACTTTCAACGTTGAATATATACATAGTATTCATTTTTAAAAACTTTTAAGCAGTCTCAATATAGTTTGAGATTGAGAGCTGGTAAGGTAGAGTTAGGATGAAAGCACCAACAAAAAGGTTCATTGATGACTGCTAATTTTAACAACCTAATTTTAATAACAATGTAAGTCATATGAATATGTTCCAAGGAAAATGCTAATGTCTTGACCCTCATCTTTATTTATTGTGGACATTGATCATATTTTAAATATACTATTCTATAAGATTACTTTATAGTATTTTAGACAGACATAAATAATGGTGAATTATCTCTGTATATTATTTCTGGGCTAACCAGTAACAGGCACATAATCTCAGCATGTTATGAATGGAATCTACTGAGTCACCAGCTCTACCAACTGACTTCCTGAGTATCTGGGGTACACTGTTTGCAAAGATAGCCTCAACAATTTCTCCTACGCCCTTACCTTTGCAGTGTGAATTTGCCACCCTTCCCTTCAAGAAGTGGGGTCTCTTTCCCCACTCTTCAAATCTTGAATTTAAACTGGCTTGTGACTTGCTTTGATCAACAAAGTGCAGGTGAAATGATCCATGTTACTTCCGAGGAGGCTAAGACTTAAGAGCTACACAGCTTCTGAGTTCACCCTCTGGGAAGGCTCCTACCACCATTTAAGGGCAGGGGCGGCAACCACTCAAGGGTGAGCGACCACATGGAGAGGGAAGCCCTGTCTACAGCCAGATCCAACCACAAGGCCAAATTACTGCTCTTTCCACTTCAGGCATACACTGAAGTATGTGATGAAATTGTGTCCTTTCAATAAATATTTTTTTATAATTGTATAACATGCACACGATCACTCTGAATTCTACTGATAGAGAGTTTTGCACTTTAATGAAGGCAAGTTCCAATTATTAGGCATTTTGAGAACTTATGAAACAGAAAATAAAAGCTTACCTAACTCAATACATCCACCAATTCCCAGGAGAGATCCTGCGCTGTGATACAGAGGAAGGGATATATAAATGATGTCATTGGAAGTACAACCAAAAGCCCATAATCCAGCAGAACTCTTCATAGCCTGCAGCTGACAAATCACAGCTGCTTTTGGGAGACCTAGAAGAAAAGAAAGAAAGAAAGAAAGAATAGAATAGATTCTATGCTGGTATCAACTACAACAGCAGTTGAGAAAAAAAATACATCAAAATGGTCTATATCCTTGGTAAAAGGGGCCATACAAATGTCAGCTACAGCTGTAATTAATCTCTAGAATCTTAGATCTCCCCAGAAGGATTAAAACTATAAAATTACACAGAGTTTGAGATCTTGTAAGGTTCAAAGAGCCATATCTGCTATAAAGATGCCAAAAATATATCATTCTTTCTCTGGTTCAACATATTTACCGAATAAAGCCCAAGTTGTCATGGGTTTTTGGTGACAGCAGCACATGTAGCTATGAACCCCAGTCTACAGTGACTTCCAGACACTCACCAGGGTGAGCCTCAAGTCCGCCTTGCTGCTGCACCTGCTTTGATATTTTCTGACAGGCTTTGTGCTCCATTTCCATTAACTGGAAGATCTCATACACAAAATTGGCATGATCTTGCCTACCATCCTAACCAAAATTCATTTATTACATTTTTTCAAAAGAAGTTTCTGTGGCTTTTCCTGATAGGTTGGCATCTCACACCCTAAAAGAGTTTATTGTCATCCACATGTACTGGGAATCCCTCCAAAATTTCTTCTCAAAGCCATGTATAAAGATTTTGAGTGAGACTAGCATCCTTGATTCTTGATAATGCAATGCCTTTCTCTTCTTCATTGAGAGAATCAAATATTTATGCATTTTCTGCTTCCGAGAAGTTCCCACCTACTGTTCTTGAGTCACCATATTCCCTACTTTCCATATTGTTCCTGACCTCATGGCAACCCAGCCTTAAAAATAACTTTTCAGTTGGAGGTATGTCGAAAAAAGAAGGATGCTTTATCTAGTTATTTTCCACCTGTGTGCTTATGTCACTCCTGTAAAGCACTTTAGTGAGCGAATTAGTCATGTTTTCGTTCCTAATTTGGTTAGCTTTAAGTGAATAATGATCTCATTAATTTATTATTAAACCATTCAAGGTACTCAGACTTTTTGATAAATGAGACAACAGATAGCAGCTTATCCAACAAATGAAAGTGATCAAAGGTTCATGGAGTTTAAAGTTTTAAAGAAGGAAAGAAGAACCAACAGAATAAATGAAGCGTGTTAAAACTGCAAGTTAGAGTCCCTTCTTGGAAGAGTTAGAAAGCACATTAACATATTAAAGCTTTCGACAAGCCCAACAGTACAGAAATGTTACTATTTTTTCAATGATGTTTCTCAAGCTCATGTGGTCATAAAGCCCCTTTACAACTTTTATTTCCCTTCTTTGTAGACATGAAGGGACATGCTGGGCCACATGCTTGGAGAAATGCTACCTTAGATGGTCTCTGAAGTCCTTTGTTCTTCTAACCTTCTATGAATCCCTAGCATTGAAACTCCCCACAGGTCCGCAGATGTGAGGAGACCACTGGGATAAGGTCCAGGCATAAAGGTGGGAGTGAGGCTGTGTCCAGTGAATTGGGGATTAGCAGGAAGAAGGAGGAACAGATGATATCAAGAGAAAACCAATTTAGGGGCAGGGATGAAAAAATCTGGGGAATTCGGGGATAATTTTGGAAAAAGGAAAGAATCCATAAGATTAAGGAGAAGGAGAGACAAAAGTAAATAGAGACGTAGATGGTGATAGCAACTGGCCCCAGGCGCAGCGTGGAAGGCAGTTCTGTCTTTTTCCCCCTCTCACTACTTACCAGAGTGGCTGAAGGCAAGGCTGCTCTGACCAGGCTTAAATAGCCTTTCCTAGAGATCTTCAGGCACCTAACCAATTTCAGTGAGCAACAACAGAACCAGAAGTTGGCAGACTGAACACATACATAGGCCAAAAGAATGGAATTGGATATGACAGCAACACAATTTTAGAAAGGCAGATGGGGACTTCCCTGGTGGTCCAGTGGGTAAGACTCTGCACTCCCAACGCAGGGGGTCCAGGTTCGTCGGGGAACTAGATCCCACATGCATACCGCAACTAAGAATTCACATGCCACAACTAAGACCTGGCGCAGGGAGGGAGGGAGGGAGGGAAAGAAGGAAGGAAGGAAGGAAGGAAGAAAAAAAAGAAGGCAGATGGACAACTGGTGACTGACACAGCCGACCCAAGAAGATGAAACCGAAGCTGAAGCCTTGAAGAAAGTTGGTTTGCTCCCACAGAACCCCAGCGAGGCTCAGAAACTTGATGACCAGGTACCCCCCCCAGGTGGAATATCAATATGGAACTATAAAGAGGGAGCTAAGTGGGAGTTATGTTTAAGAAGCAATTCCATCAGAGTCATAGATAAGGGAATCACCCCTTGTTCATCAAGATCTCACAGAATCTCCCAGGTCAAAGACATGTGAATGGTATAAAAACTGACCTCAATCCTTTCCTTTCTCAGAGACATTCTATGTCTGTTCCTGGGTCCATGGATATAGTATTTTGGTGAGCTTCGGCAAACAGGACTTCACAGTAGTAAAATGATTAGGAAAGATTCAATATAATCCAAAATGCTCCCTTATAACCTGCCTGAAAGGGCCTATGAGCAAACTCTACTGCCGTCATCTAACTTTTCCAAGTCTCATTTCTTTACATCACTTCGTAACTTGCACCAACACCTTCATCGTTATCAACATTATAAGATTTTTATGTGAGAATCAAGTGATTTTTATGATAATAGGTGACATACTAATATTAATTCTCATGTTCATTACAATTATCATCACTTAATTCAGCTCTGGGTTTTGAGTTGCAAAACATCAGCTTATATTAGAGAGAGAGAACAAGAGAGATGCTTTTAATAAAAAATGTCAATGAAGCCTCTAACAAGGCTCAACATGAGACAGGCTGGGAGCTGGTGCCTGGGATCCTTTATTGGAGTTGCTTCACCTTGAGCAACAGAATACAAAGAAACTATAAGGGACTAAAAATAACTGCATGCATGCACAGTTGAGGCAATTATGAACAATAAAATACAAAAAGGCCACAGATCAACTGCCATTTCTGAGGTGCCCGGAGCAAAAGCAGGGTACTGCACGTGATCCCTGCATGAAGTACCACCAAGGGGGTGGGCAGAACACCTAAGCCACCCTCCAGCCCAACCCACCAATCCACCCCCACCCTCACCCCATTTAAGGAACCAGTCCCTCCTCAGGGAGTAAGGGCACCTGTTAACTTGTTTTCACTGCCTCATGTGCAGCATGAGTCCCAGTAAAGCCTAGCATGAATCCCTCATCTGACCTCTTATCAATTTCTATTGAGTAGAACCTAATCAATTTCTATTGATTAAAGAGTCCAAGGGCCCTAGTCAGTAAAAAATGTGATTTTGTTACATTCTTTGATAGCTTTGTATTTCTAAAGCATGACATCTACTATATGCCTAATTCTGTATGTTGCTCTGCTCTGATCTCTACAAGACCCCATGTTGCTCAGAACTTTAAGCTAACAGGAGAGGCTATCTGTATAACTTTCCCTGTATAAGATCATTCACAATCCAAATTTGGAAGAATGTCAATAAATGCTTTTGATATTTTAAAATGCAAAAAATAAAATAAAATAAAATTACAGCCCCAGATTGCTTCCTCCACACTGGTATAAGATCTGATGTGTATTCTCTGGAAAAAGATGAGCCTTTGGAAACACCAGGAAGAAGAGAGGTTGAACAAGTAGGGAGAATAAAAGAAAGTCTGCATCCTTCTCCAGCTCCCTTTTCACACTTGACTAGTTTTCCCTTCAAGACTTTTATCTGAGGAATCTAAGGCGCCCAGAAGTAAAAACTGACAGTCACGAATCTCTCAACAAAATGTCGTGAGCAATGAAACTAACCAGCCCACAATCCCACTCAATCACACAGAGCTTCTAGTTAGGATTTGGTTTGTTTTTGTGTGTGTGTGTTTTGGTGGCTGCATTTTAAATATGCACAGCCAAAGGTCACCAGATATTTGAGAAAATCCTCTAGGGTAAAGAACAGAGAGCAACATAAAACAAAAGATAAAAGGATGTCAGAGAAAATAGAGACAAGGTAGAGAGGAGAACTTTTCAAAAAATATTAATATTCTGAGAGATATGAGACAATGAAGTATCAATAATACAAAAATAACATGCTACAAAATGAGAAATAGTAAGAGAACACAAGGGTTAAAAGATAAATCTCTCAAAAAGTAAATCAAGGGGTCCCACCAGTGAAAAACAGATGTTTTTTTGGCTGACTGCTAAAAGCTAAATTATAGAAAGTCATCTCTTGTCAAAAGGTTTACACCTTCCCATCTTGATTTTAAAAGCGTGTCAAACAATCCACATCAGATGCCATAAACGTGAACTGCAAGAGGAAACGGTACAATCTTAGTGAATGGGAACTGGAATCAAAAGGGTTTGCTGTCCTTCCTAGAATGCTCTAAAATGTCAAGGCAGTTGCTTGTGTTTAACTGTGCACAAATAAAAATTTATTGTTTTGCACTTAAAAAAAAGTAAATCAAAAGGTAAGAGAAGGAAAATAGGATATAAAAGATTAGAAAATTAATAGCTAAGTGCAAGGAGGCCAATCTTTAAAAAGTTAGAGTTCCAAAGATAAAAGAACGAACAAGCAAACAAATATAATAGAAGGAGGGAATGGGCAGAAAGAATAGAAATAAAGAAGGAAAAAGAAGAATATGTAGACACCTTTAAAAAAAATTTTTCAAGTACCTAGACTTGCAAGACATGAGTTTCTAGATTTAAAAGGCTTACAAATTTACCAGCAAAATGGATAAGTAAGACTGGTTCCAGTACAAATAATCATGATATCATAGACTACTGAAGGCTAATAAAAGATTCTAAAAATCCCCAAAAAGAAAGAAAGAAAAACAATACCAGGTTGCAAGTAAAGGATTAGAAATCAGAAAGAAAAAGACTTCTCAATATGTGTACTGGAAGACAGAAGATAAAAAAGCAATGCCTTCAAGCCCCTGCATCAATATCATTTCTAATCTAGAATTCTATACAAACCAGTGTAAGGGTAGAAAAAGACACTTTCAGGCATATAAGGACTTAAAACATACCTGCTAAATACTCTTTATCAAGCAGCTAATGAAAGCAGTGCAGTGATAAAATGAAAAGCAAACTAAGGAAATGAATTTAGAATCTAAGAATCAGGGGATCAGAGAAAAAGAAAAGAGTTGAAGGGAATTCTCAGGGTGATGGTGAGGAATGAACCCAGGACAGTAAGACAGCAACATGTCAAGACTGGAATCATAGGGAGGAAAGCTCTGCGAAGGGTGCAGCCAAGAACGTGGCCTTGACAGAATACAGACTAGCTTTTCAACATCTAAAGGTGAGTTACTTTTTGATAAAGGGATGGGTACGAACCATTTATAGGTGTATAGAAAACTAAGCAAGCAAACAAACAAAACCAAATGATTAATCCAAGGCTGGGGAGAGTTTTACATGAAAGGAAATAAATATAATTTTGTTATACTATAGAGCTCAGCAAGAAATAGTATTTACTAAGTTATGATACTGATACCAATCAAACAAAAATTTATGATGAAACAATATTAGGGTGATATTGGGGAGAGAAAGTATCTGCACCAGAGAGAAAGAAATGAGTGGAGGGAGAGAGTGGTAAAGAAAGAAGATAAAATCCTCATCTTCCATTGTGGAAAAGCAGTACATACTTTTTAGTAGGTACCTATTAAGCATCCAGTAAAATACTATTAATAAATCTATTTAGATAAATGGAGGTGATTACAGAAGGAAAGATCTAAAAAATACTGAATGTAATTGGTTTCAGGATGGAGAAATAGAGGGGTAAGCAGGGTACTTTTCTCTAAAATTTTTAAAACTATTAGAATTTTTCATCTCTGTGCTGTATAACTTTAATACAAATAAATATCAAAGAGAAAAAATTAATAGCGCTTTTGCTTTCAGCCTGTTGTGCAAATGTATCAAACACTCTGGTTTTAATCTTCAAGAACAAAAGATGTTAATAGTCTGCTCCACACTATTCTCTTTTGGGGTGGGGAGGGGGGTCGGAGGGAGCGGGGAGAGGTAAAGATTGTTTTGAAGACCAGAGTCACTTTCTATTTTTACAAGAAAACACAATAAAAACAAATTTGTCAAGTACCTTCCGTTGGAAGTTTTCAAAGCATATAATTTCCAAAATTTTATTGTCTCTTTCAAAGTCCAAAGTCAGTCTGAATTTATGCTGGCGACTTGATACATATTAGCATTTCCTAGTTCATTTATCAAAGCTGTTGCAAACAAAGTCAAAAAGAAAACCATAGTCTACTCTCCAGTATAGAGGAGATCATTGTTAGCCTCCAAATAGGAAAAAGGAAAAGAAAAAAGTAAGAAAATTTTACTAATGCAATAGTAGTTTTGCTTACAATACTACCTGTGCATAAGAAATTAGTACCAATATTTTTAATATGCCTCTAATTCAAACTCCCAGTCATCTTCAAATTAATTACAAAAGCTTACTTAGACTACCAAAGATATCATTCAATTTTTCTTAAGAATCAATTAAGTTTAACACTTCTTTTGAATTCTCAGGTAGTTTCACATTCTTTGTGTGTGTGTGTTGTTGTTTACCTAAAAAGGGGAAAGTTTAGTGACTTGATTCTATTCCGTATCCTTCCTCAAACCTGCAATGCCTTCAAGATTTCCTGCTTCTCACATGTTCCAATCAACTTATGCAAAACGAGGAGAGCCAGCTACAGGTGCTTAAATTGCAGCTACACTTGGATTGTGCTTAAGATTTAACATTTTATACAAGAATGAAGAAAATTGTTTTAAAGTAGACTAACGGATTTTTTTAATCCAGCAGGATAATTAGAAACTACTTAAACTAATCTTTTCATTTTATACATTAGGCATCTAAGGGAAGCTAGCAAAGATCCTGCCAAAGAAGCTGGCCAAATTCCACACTCTGAGCAACCGGGTTGGGTCAAGTCTTCACACATTCCTGTGCCATTTGTACTACCAAACTTGAAGAAAATCTTTCCACATGAGACAATGGCCAAGTGAACATGGTGACTTGTCAAGTTAAAGTTAAAACAATTACCTTTTTCATCCAGTTTGGGAGTTCAAAGATCTAAGAACCCCAGGCCTTCTTGGATGCATGCATTCTGAGATGTCTGGTGACTATGAAACCGAGCCCCCCTAAAACCAAGTTCTCTTACCAACTTTATGATTAATCTCTCTACATCCAAAGCTTTGTTCCCTTTCTCGTGCCCTCTGACCTCAATTCTGGGCTAACTGAACAATAATCAACCAGAGTCAGATGACTAAAATTGCTCTTGCGGATAACATTGTTAATGTACTAAAGTAGCTATTATACATATCATTAACGTGTAAACTCGGGTTGTTTCTCCAGGGTGAGATGAGCTCACAGACCCTCAGGCCATGAACCACCTGGTCAGAGAGTTGTAAACCAGAGACAGCCTGACTCCCCGGAAACTGTCACAGAAATGTCACGAGCTGATGATTAACCCTAGCGTCTTTGTTCTTCCCCTTTAAGAAACCCCTAACTCAAAGATCAAGCTGGAGTGGATCTGAGGCTGGGCACCCTGCAATAAATCCTTACTGGGCTGCAGACTCCCACGGTCAGAGTTTGGTTTTCTGTGTCAAGGGCACATGAGTTCTTTGCTCAGCTACAACTACACATGGCAGAGATTTGCCTGAAACTGCTGCTTTGCAAATACGCTGCATTCTTCTTAAGTTTCAAGAACAGATGGATCTTACCTGTTGTTCCAGAAGTGAAAATATAAAGATAAGGAGTCTTGAGGTTTGAGGCAACATGGTGGCTATGTGGCACCTGACTGTCAGATGCTGTGCTCAGTTTTTCTTTGAGTGAAATTATGCCTTGTGGAACAGACTCTTTCATTGCCCAAACACTGATATCTGCCGGGAGGCTCGGAAGGATCTCTTCTATAGTTTCAAGCAAATCTGAAAGCCAAAGGGTTAGGAGTAAGTAAATAAGACATAAATCTCAAAGCACTCACCTTGTGTGTTCTTTTGCATGTTGGAACAGGGATGATACGTAAATGCAACGCTTACTTCCTTTTCATGTTGGATAAGTAACATCCCAGCCATTTTATGAGTATGTTTCAACATGGCCAACAGAAAGGAAAATCTAGTTATTACCTGATTTAATCAATGCAAATAGCCCAATTCAAATTGAACTTTGGAGATTCCATTATCCGGATTGTGTTTTTTTCCCAATTTTTAAATAAAACTCTATTTTCGTACTTTGCTTTACATTTAAATTCAGGACACTGCACTAAACATTCTCCTTGAAATACAACTCAGTAGCTCATTATTCCAAAAAGCCATCTGTCTGTCACTGTTTAGTTCTACTATAATGTAATGATCCAGGAGAAACACCTGACTGGATTCACAAGATTATGGCTTAGAGACCATTTCAGAGTGAAAAGTTAAATGAGGAGATTCAGAGATGCTCTTTCCTCTGGATTAGAATAATTGAAGGTAAAAGGTCTTTGAAAGCAAAAGGAGAAAAAGAACACCTTCCAGAAAAGGCAGTAGGATCCACAGTGCACAGCAGGCTATGGCAATGGCAGGTGAGAGCGGGCTGGTGAAAGCAGAGCCTGTGTCGGCAGCAGTGGGATCCAAGGCCTGGCTAGAACCCACGTCAAGCAAAAAAGAAGGCAGAGGAGTAGAAAAGCCAGAAACACGGGTGTCTTCAGGCCTGAAGAGCTCAGGGGTGCTCACAAGGTCAAGGGTCTGGGTTGAAATTCAGACTGGAGAAAGGAAAAGGGATACTTCTCTCAGGAAGCATCTACTGTACACATTAACAAACGAGCAACTGTGGAAGGGAGACTGTGTTGAGTCACTCTGGGAGATTGAATTAGACCTTCTTAATTTGATCTTTAATGTAGGAGAAACTGTCATCTGTCCAGGAGGAGGGTAGTGGTAGAAAAGGAGGGAGATGGAGAGTGGGTGCAGGTCCTGGAGAAGGAAATATTCAGCGTGAAGGTATCTAGCACTCTATGGGGTACAAAAGAAGCAGAGCATCGGCATTCCTTGGATGAGGTGGAAGCGAGCGAGGCATCATTTTTTTTTCCAGAGTAGAGAGACAAACAGTTATTTATATTCTTTAAGTTCTTTTAAAATGTAACACTCCTTTCCTTTAACATGGATCTTTAACAGTGAAGATCCACTTTCAAGTTCTACATGGGTGCTCCAGTTTTATTTTCGTATTATAATACATCACACTTTTCTAAGATAAAAGCGATTTCTGAGTGCTATATTATTTATCTTAAAATCTACATTAACATCCACGGGGATATCAAGCAGTGGCCTTTTAGAGTTAATGTAAGGAATGCCAAAGATTACCAGCAACCACCAGAAGCTAGGAAGAGGTGAGGAAAGATTCTTTCTTAGACCCTTCAGAGGGAGCATGGCCCTGCAGATACTTTGATTTTGTACTTTTAGCCCCCAAATCTGTGAGGGGATGAATTTCTGTCATTTTAAGCTACCCAGTTTGTGTTATTTTATTACACCAGCCCTAGGAAACTAATTCAACCAAGGTCACAAGTTGGTGGACAGAACTGTTAGTCTAACCTAACTCTAAAATCTATATATTACCTCATTAAAGAAGTCAATGATAAAAAATATTATTAAATGTAAAATATACCCTGATCAGAATGATAAGGTCCATATAAATAAAACCTGTCCATCTAAATAATTACATTTTTAAATAATTTTTAAACAAAAAATAATCACCAGATATATTCTATTTTGAAGCTGAATTCAGGGTGCTGCATTAAACATCTTCCCGGAAATGTAAATCACTGTCTCGTTATTTCAAAAAGCCATCTGTCAGCCCTTAGTTCTACTATAATATAAAACATTTGAAAAAAACTCATGATTTACCTCCTCAAAATCTATAACCCAAATTGTTCACAAAGAAGCAGCAAGAGAAATACATCAAATAGGACTAGGAAATTCACAAGAAAACCTGCAAGAAAACTGCAAAAACACAGAAAAATGATAAGGAGTTGAAATATCAGGGTTGGGGAGGCAAACTGGGGCTTGAAATTTTTTGAGTTAATTTTTACTTCTTTAACAAATCCAAATAAAATAACCTGTAAGATTCCAGAGAAAAATCTATTTGTACTGAGCATACACAGCATGCTGCTGTATACAGATTGCTTTGGTGAGAAGGAGAAGTGAAAAATTACAAGGAATGCCAGGGGAAGGACGAGTCATAAATAAATGAAAAAGCAGGACAAGCACATGATCTGTACTTTGTATCTTCTTTTAATTTTTAGCACTAGATTTTGTTTAGGTGATTCTCCTGGGCATTCTGAACATATAAGGTTAAGTCTCTGACTTGACCCATTTCATTACCTTAATTTCAAATTTCTCACCTGGAATTGTAAATTCACAGCACAAACTTCATGTGTTCTTAATAATATGTGTGTCTAAATTGGCAAAATCAGTACAAAGAAAGTTACAATATGATTAACTGTGGTCCCAAATCTTTGTTAGAATTGTAGAGTCCAAAAAATCAGAGTACTTAGAGTGATGACTTTTACAAGAAAAAGGAAGTGAGTGGATTTCCTAGGAATCAGAGGAGATACAATTTAATCTCCTTCATACATTACAATTAAATTGACTTAGCTGAGACATTTAGAATTATCAAATAGAATTTTATCTAACCAAATTATTTCTTCAATAGTGGTAGGAAGTGTGGATGAGGATAGTGAAAATTGAAATAAAAATTTGAAAAGTCTTGTACGGGATAAAGAATCATTATTTACTTATCACTGTCAATCTTTCTTAATCAAATGGAAAGTTTTAGTGTCATTTTGCAAGTTAATTTTAAATATTAAGTCCCACCACAAAATAGCATGTGTTTAAATACTTCATGGAAACTTGTTTGTGTTTCAGGAAGATTTACTCGTTAGTGAAGTGTCCTACCATTGAAACCCATAGAACTGTAAGCATCTCAAAATGATGCCTGTCCTACTCCATCCTTTCACTGACTGTGTCTGGCAACCACACCATAGGTGCTGGATATGGAATGGAGCTCTGTCCATGGGATCCACTGTAGGTGCAGGTCTTATCAGTAAATTACCATAAGAAAATGAGACAGAAGACAATTCTACGAGATTTAACAAAGTCTGCACTACAGGAGAAGACTGAATCTCTCTTTTCAAAGCAATAGATTCTTCCAGGAAACATGCATATGCAAGGCACTGTGTTAGGAGGGGTTGCAAGCATAAAAAGAGGTAAATTATGATCTCTGCTTACAATCCATTAGTTCTGTTTGTACTAATTAATTTCTTGTTTCTACATCATTATTATGCCTCTTATTCACATTTCTAAGACTATGAAATCAATGAGTAAAAATGTAATATATTCCTCTAATATGCCATTAGTGTGAATTATGTTATTCATTCTGCATTAAAAACTCTTTTTTGGGGGCTTCCCTGGTGGCGCAGTGGTTGAGAGTCCACCTGCCAAATGCAGGGGACACGGGTTCGTGCCCCGGTCCAGGAGGATCCCACATGCTGCGGAGCGGCTAGGCCCAAGAGCCATGGCCACTGAGCCTGCGCGTCCGGAGCCTGTGCTCCGCAACGGGAGAGGCCACAACAGTGAGAGGCCCGCGTACCGCAAAAAAAAAACAAACAAAACTTTTTTTTAAAAATTGAGGTATAGTTGATTTACAATGTTGTGTTAGTTTCTGGTGTACAGAGAAGCGATGCAGTTATACATACCTATATATTCTTTTTCATTATAGGTTATTATAAGACATTGAATGTAGTTTCCTGTGACCTTGTTGTTTAGCTATTTTACATATAGTAGTGTGTATCTGCTAATCCAAAACTCCTAATATATCCCTCCCCCCTTTCCCCTTTGGTAACCATAAGTTTGTTTTCTATGTCTGTGAGTCTGTTTCTGTTTTGTAAATAAGTCCATTTGTATCATTTTTTTAGATTCCACATATAAGTGATATCATATGATGTTTGTGTTTCTCTGACTTACAAAAATTATTTTTAAATTATCTTATTCTACATAAAACAAACTAATAGGTATCTCAAAGGTATTGCTTGTAGCTCTTAAAACACTGGCAAACATTTAACTTTAAACTTTTATGTGTTAATACAACTAATGTGAAATTCATCTGCACAGGGTTAACTTGAGCTTTCCATAATGCAAAGCAATATTCACACAGAAACCAAAGTGAAGTTATAGATCTCATGACATGCTCATAATTACCATCCTACTGCTTAACAGCAGCTCAACAGGTTTCTCAAAGAACAAATGGGTAGGCTATGGCGTCTAAGAAAACTGATGCTTAAGTAAGCAATGTCCTAAAGCAACGTATATCATGATGTAGATAACAATACTTCTTATCAGGCCAGAAACTAATTTCATCACCAACAATGTGCCAGCTATTTTTACAAATATTAGTTTATTGATAATCATAACCCTAGGAAGTACACTGGGGCATAAGCCTTTCAACTGTGATAACATATTCTTCCCTGAAGCACCTTTAATAACTGCCCTGAATACGAGCACACAAGTTTGTAAATGGGTTCATGGGTTTTCACTTTCAGCTGTCCCCACATCTTTTGGGGAGTAGACAGTGTATTTATTATTGGCAAAATTGTGCAAGAAAATAAAAAGTAGAATACTTCATTTGACATTATTTCCAACACATCTCCTATTGCCAGTAAATAATTATTACTCAGATGTGTGTTTCTCCCATTCAGCCTTGCCACTTCTCTGAGGAGGCACAATCCCTCTTTAAATTGTTTTTGCTCCTGTCAGTATTCAAGCACCATTCCCTTACAGTAAACACATGTTCAACATATACTGTACATAAGAATCCCAGGGTCGGTATCCTCATGATCACTGAAGGAAATAACACATGCTTAGAACACTACCGTTACCAACTAGTAAACCAGGAAGCCACTTAAACTTCCAATCAAAATCAGTTATTTTCTTTTGGAATGGAGGTAATCCTTGACAGAGCTGAGTCTAAAACGGGAAAAAAAATTGCAAAACAGCCATTCATTCTACTACACATAAAAATTAAAATAGATATGTGAGGCTATCACAGTACATGGATACAATACTACAGGTTCACATGAGCCATGTCTTATCTATCTGAATATGTATTACTTTCTATAGAACTTTCTCCAGAATTTAAAGGGTCTTATTTTTCCTCTACCTCTTCCTTTTGGTCTTTGAAAAGAAGATGCCTTTATGGTTGAAAGCCATTTGGAGAATTACAATGGCTTGATTGTTAACTGGAATATTTGCCCTGCACAGTCTGAATGCAACAGATCATAAAAGCGAACAGGGCAACGCTGCATGCATTACTGTAAGTTTAGAGAGCTGACATAGGATTGTACTTCTTGTGAAGAGAAACACAAAACCCTTCTGAGAATGTGGAGACACAAACTACTACTGAATATAAAGTAAAAAGGTTCTGGATAATATCAATATATATTTTTTAGTTATCCACTTATAATTATAATGATTTAATATGTGATATATTGAGAAAGGAGAGAGCGCACAATACACACATGCAAGGAAATCTGAGATTCTGTGGATGTTTAGTCTAAACACTAAAGACTACAAAGTCTAAAATGCTTTGACTCTTGGGGAGTCATGATTCTAACATTTAGCGACATTGATATAAAATAACACAACCAGAAATTCCATTGATATATCTACTGCCAAAATCAGCTATCAAAAGAACAGCAGAGGGACAATTCATGGGCAAAAATAGGCAAGTAAGTAAACAGTTAGTGAATGCCCAGATGTACCTTACAGTTTTTCATTAGGTCATTCAATCACCTATTCATTCATCCAGGCAGTAAATGTTTATTGAGCTGAGCATCTCCTTTACACTAAGTTCTGAGAATTTAGCAGCAAACAAAACAAACTTCCTTCTCTAAGAGCTTACATCTGAGTTCTTGGCCTATTCCTCAGAGCCACACAAATATCTATACGCGAATTGGCAAACAGATCTTTACCATTCCATTGAGTCACTGGGATAGCCACAGCATACAGTGACTGAGGCCAGAGGATTGGTGGGAAAGCGATGAAACAAAGCAGATGAATGGATGGAAGATGACAGAGAGAGAAGGAAAAGGAGCAGGGCAGAGGGAGGGGTGGAAAGTGAAGGGAAGAGGAAAGGAAAAGATGGAGATGAGGGAATGAATGAGGACAAAGACAAAGGTATACCCAACAGGTTTTGAGATTTAGCATCAGAAAAATCCAGGCTCCAGTTCCCATACTGCCTCTCCTAGAAGTAGGAGCTTAACAAGATTACTTGCCCACTCCCAACCACGCTTCCCTCATCTTTAAAACCAGGCTATGGCTGTGGTGAGGATGACATAAGATAATGTGTCTAAAAACAGCTTGTTATTTACACAGTACTTTAAAAATGGAAGAGATTATTATTTATTATTATCATTATTCTTATTATTGCTAAATATGTCAAAGGATATAATTACAAAAACTTTTAAAAGCCATACACAAACATCTCAACATTTTTCTGTTTGTTCCAAGTAAAGAGAAGAGCATATCTAGGTGGATGATAATCTTGGCAGCAGGCACTATTTGCAATATCAGAGTTGAAATATTGGGCGGAAAGAACTAGGTTTAATACAAGACTATTTAATTTTCAGTAAGTGCTGAAATTTTCCAGGGAATGTTGGGATGCCACCTGATACATCTTCTAAATGAAACTATACAGATATAAAGCTTTTTTGCAACTATTTTTGAATCTTCAGAATGAGAAATAGGAATAATAGTTTTATAAACATTTAAATTTTTTCTAGTTATCTGTGCATGAAAAACCTGATGTCTTAATATTGGCAACTTTAATTTTACTATTTTTATATAACTGGAATGCAATTTTTTTCATGGTTATATCAAAAGGGGATTAACAGAGCCAGAAACCATTGGGCTATAGTGTATAATACAGCAGAGTCTTAACATCAGATAGCAGGTTTTGAGTCTGCTCTGTACCTACTAAGCTGTGTCATCCTAGACACCCTAGATGAATTTCTTTCCCTTTCAGTTTCCAAAATATAGCTCTGTGCCTGCCTCTCAGAATCACTGGGAGTACCTTTTACACAGTCAGCCTTGAGTAAATGGCAACATTCGTATTTCTGTTAATGACAATTAGAGCAAGAATAACATCTATTTCCCTGGTGGCTTAGTTGATACAGACAGAACTATCAGACACCTGCCATGATTAAAACGTCACCTATCACCATGGACCACCTTGGACAATATCTGGCCTGCCAATAAAACCTGTTTGACACTGTTTTTATATAATTTATGAAAAATAACATTTTGCTAAAACACAGCAAAGTGAAACGTTAAAGGTCCTATCCCAAACAGATAGTCCGACTTACTAGTCTTTCTTACAGCTAACACCAAATTAGAATGTAGCAGCAAAATCCAAATGAGATCCCTTAGTAAAAGCCCCCGATGAATCTATAATGATAACAGCAATTATGTTAATTCACCAAGGATTTACTTCGTACATACTAGGCACTCAGCTAGTCACTTTACAAAAGCTGTCATTTAATCCTCAGAATTACACTGTGAAGGAGATGGTATTATCATCATTTTACAGCTGAGTAAAGCGAGACTCAGGGCAGCTGATAATCTTATCTTCAATCACACAGCTAAGAAGTGGCAGATCAGAAGTGAAACCTGGGACTGTCTGGCTTATCTTGATCTAAACCACTTGACTGGTCTTTCCACCTGATACACTCTCCCTGGGGATATGATGATTTCATAATACATCTCCATTAGAAACATCCAATGAGAATTTAAGACCTCTGAAATGGAAAGTTCTAAAAGCTATATATATAAATTGTTCATGGATGAGACGCAAGATGCCAAGAATACAGTTTTCAGGGTAAGAGCTTTAAATACAAAAAAGTGACCGTGATCTAAGCCGTGCTGTTTTACAAAACAAAACAAAACTAGTAATTAATAAAAATAGAACTGTCCTACCTCTGAAAAACATAAGCAGTTTATGTATTTTGGAGGTATGCTAAAAAGAACTGTTACTAGGATTTAAGGTTGATTTCTCCAGGTACCTACTTACTGAGCAAAGCAATTAAATGTTTTTGGCTTAAAATTCCAACAAAACCTGACTGGTAGTGGTAAAAACAAAAACAAGGAAACTATGGAATTAGTTATTGGCAAGCAAAGCAAAAACTGGCGCAAGTAAAACTGCAAAATTAATTGGTCCTAATTAGGCAAAAACATGGTCAAGAGCAAAGTTTGAAAACTCTGTTTTGAGAGGTAACCAGCCCTATGCACTTCAAGCCGAGTCCCTCAGGAGACAGGATATGGGACGTTTCTCAGGCTGGCCTCAACATCATGGCCACAGAAATCTTTTCAGAGATATCGTGGCCCTTCTAGTTTGCTCTTCTAAAGGGACTTTATGGCTTTACTAATTTTTTGCACAATTTAAGGTTTAGATTTGCTCCAGAAACTGCAATCTAAATTAGAATGAGCAACTAAAATGTCAGAATATATCCAGAGATGCACTGTGATAGTTTTCCCTGCTGCATTCATATTATCACTGCCCCTGCACTAGAGGTAAATATTGCTTCACCATGTTATCAAAATTCTGTGTGACTCCTTTATCCTACTTATTGCTACAGTTCAGAGAAATTTTATCATACTAGTTAACTTCCTTCCAAGGTGAAGAGGAGCTGAATTTCAATCTTGGAGGATATTACTGTTGAATGGAAAAAAAAAAAAGAACAAAAATACACAATAGAGGCCTTCTGGCTTCTCCACTCCTATAACATAAGATAAAATCAGTGCTTAAGAGTAATAAGGGATAGATTGGGAGTTTGGGATTGACATGTACACACTGCTATATTTAAAATAAAATGCCTTTCTATGAAAAAAAATATCATCATAAAATAAAAAGAGTAAGCATTTTAGCTATTTCATCAGGTCACAAACTGAGCTGGAAGGACAACTGGAACAAGCAAAAGCAAAAGCCTTGAATAACTAACCTTTCTACTATATACTGCCTAATTCATTTTCATGTGATGTGCAATTATTATATAATAAAGGTTACACGGAAGGTACTGTACTTTAGACACCACTGGTAGAAATGTAGATTTCCCCCCCATACTTCTCTGTGAATCTAAAACTTCTATATGAGGTGTCAGTATATATCTATTAACCTAAAATACTTAAATATTTTCACTAAGGTCCTTGCCATGATCCTCCTCATGCTCCACCTTCCTACCCCCATGCAAGAAGCATAAGCATAAACCATTTAGATTATACCAAAGCATCAGTTTTCATACTGCACTTCCACTTTGTTATGCAACCCATCTTACTAGGTCCTTCATTAGTTAGGCACTCAACCAAAGACTTTTCTTTGTAGTTCACTGTCAGTATATTTATGCAAAGCCTAAATTGAAGGGGAGCGGGAAGAAGGTTAGCACTTACTGAAATAAAGAAAATGATGCACAGGTTGGGGTGGGAGAAGGGAGAGAAAGAAGCTGAGAGTCTGCCAAGAGCCCGCCACTGGCTGGGAGGTGGGAGCCCAACCTTGCCAGGCAAATCCTAGCTTGCAGGCAGTGCAAAATAAGAGCAGACATGAAGACTGGCATTCATGCACTTGCGATTAAACATGTTTTTTCTGCAAAGGCAGTCAACCCGGATAATGTTACTATTCGAGGCAGTAGGTATTCCACAATGAAATCAGGATCACTTTCCTCCTCGTCAAATAATCTTGTCAGATCTGACAAAATTTAGAACTTACCAAACTCTATATCTCTGCGTTCTTGCACTCACTGAAAGTATCAAGAAAGGTAAAATGCGCGCCCCTACCCCTCCCCCCCCCCCCCCCCCCCCCGCCTTCACTAAAATAAGCAGCAGAGATTTCAGAATTCTTCAAAAGCTGTGCTAATAATTAGTAATTTACAACAGAGTAAGTGATTGAAGTGGGAGAGGAGAGGGGGAATTAAACCATTGGCATAGAATTATGAAACTATTTTGTACCCTTAACATGCACACTTCATCACACACCCAGAATATTAGTTGTGAATTGGTTCTAACAAAAAAATGAGGGGGCGGGGTAGGAGGCAGGGTTGCCATTCTGCACAAGCCGACCACACCCCATACTCTACCTGCACCCACCACGAGGGCCCTGGGCTCACAGCTGCGGATGCAATGCAGGAGGGAGACGTAGCGAATGTTGGAGTTGAGGAAGGCCACCACGCAGCCCAGCTTGGCCAGGCCGAACCACACGTGAATGAAATCGGGCTCATTGCTCATCAGCAGAGCCACGGTATCGCCCCTTTTCAGCGTGGAATGGTTCAGGAAGACATGGGCCACTCTACTACTCCTCTTGTCCACATCCTGATAGGTGTAGATGTCTCCCTCATAGATGATGAAAGGTTTCTGAGGCTGCTTCCTGGCATGCATCAGGAATTTATCCAGGACAGTGACCAGCTCCCCTTTCAGTCTGTACATCTCCATCCGAAGTCCACAGCGTACCACCTTCAGCAGGTACCAGAAGTCGTCCCAGAAGTAAGGGTACAGGAGTTTCTGCATGAAGCTCAGGAAGACCATTCCAGCCCCTAGTCCTGTTAGCCATGACAAGAGCATGGGGGCCACAGGGCCAGAAGGCAGCTCTGATCCCGGCCCTGCCATTGTCCTCTTCTAGGTGCACCTCTCCTCGGGAGACAACTGGTCCGCAACATGCAAGGCTAGCACCTGCAGCTCGTCCCAACCTTTCCGGGAAGAAGGGAATCTTGCGAAACAGAATCAGAAGTTTGCACAGAAGTCGCCCCAAGCAGTGCCGGGGATCAGGCGTGGGACACCTGGTGGATGAGCAGACAGCCCATGAGATAAGCTCAGGGCCTCGGGATCTATGAATCAAGCACAGCCCCCTCGCCTCCGAACCCCGACGGCGGCCCACGCCCTGCGGCTTTCTCAGGCGCCTGCCAGCCCTCCCCGGGCTGGTTGGGTCAGTCCCCGGTGCCTTCTAAGCCCCTGAGCAAACCCCACCACAGTCAAGGGCAGATAGATGCCCTCCTCGTCGAGGTAGTCTTTCCGGTGCCTGCAACTTGGAGGCTGAATTCGAGCTGAGAGAAGCTGGGGTGGCGACTGCTCACAAACGCACCGGCTTCCCGGCTTGATCAACCACAAACCGCGTAGGGTGACGCGGCCACACCTCCGTCCCGGGTGTCCCAGGTCTCGTGGGATCCGGGCCCCGCAGCGCCGCCTCGCGCCGCAGTCGCAGCCCAGCGCCCGGGAGCTCCCCTCGGGCACGTCGGGTCCCCGCGGGGCTCCCAGGTGACCGCCGCGCCCGCTGGAAGAGTTGCCTTCTACGCCGGCCGCGGCTCCGCTCCGAGAGTTCTGGAGCCGGTGTAGCTCTCCTCCGAGCCACGGCGGAGCTGTTGCCCGCCTCCCGCCCGCCTCCAGGCTCCCAGCCAACCCCTGCTCAGACCGCGGCCGCTTGAGCGACTCTGGCCCCCTCGCCGGCTCCTCCCTTGGCGCACGTCACGTCCAGCCCCCCGGCGAGTGTGCTGCGATCGGACTCCCAGGAGGGAAAGTCGCATGGCATGGGGTCGAGGGGAACTAGGCTGCTGGAACAGGGTCGGGGAGTTCATTCATTCAATAAATAGTCAATAAAGGAAACTAGGCTAGAGAGGCGAGGGGAAGAATTAAAGAAAAACCCCCAAAACTACCGTAGGGGGCAGGGGGGAGGCAGGGAACAGGGAGACAGGCAACAACAAAAAAGGTATTTATGAATTGGACAGATCAAGGAATATTTGAACTCTTTGTTCATGAAACATCACAAAGTTGGTTTGCCGTTCTACAAAAAGTATTTGTGAAAACTTATATCAGTAGGTTGGTATTGACATTTATACTAGAATTCTATCCTTAGAGTGCCTTGATAGTGCTTTTTTTTTTTTTTTTCCGGTACGAGGGCCTCTCACTGCTGTGGCCTCTCCCGTTGCGGAGCACAGGCTCCAGACGCGCAGGCTCCAGACGCGCAGGCTCAGCGGCCATGGCTCACGGGCCCAGCCGCTCCGCGGCTTGTGGGATCCTCCCAGACCGGGGCACGAACCCGTGTTCCCTGCATCAGCAGGCGGACTCTAAACCACTGCGCCACCAGGGAAGCCCTGATAGTGCTTTTTATAAAATTTTCCAGTATTGATGGATGTGGGAGCTTAAGTCCATACCCACATCCATATATTTTTTAAAAGCATAAAATAAATTTTTTCCATTGAAATAATTTAAAAAATGAACAGAACTTCAAACTAAGGATTCCAAAAGGGGGGAGGGCAAAGAGGAGCTGAAACAGGTAATTGCAAATAACAATAAATTTTAGACAATGGTGAAATTTTACTGAAGATAAACTGAGGGGTGTTTAATTACACATTTTTTTCTTTCACATACCACCATCCCAGCTCTCTGCTTTTAAGAAGTGTATAAATGGTTAATTGCACATATTGAAATGATTAAGCATTGCCTCACTTTGTCAGCTTTTCCTCCTTCAGTCTTATGTTCTGCAACTGGGTTCTAGCTAACCTCAGATTTCCTCATAAAGAAAAAACTGATAACTCCAAGGCAGACTGGTTTAATAATCTGAAAATGATTACTTTGAAGTCACAGTGAAGAGCCCAAAAGAAA
Source organism: Monodon monoceros (assembly GCF_005190385.1). NCBI lineage: Eukaryota > Metazoa > Chordata > Mammalia > Artiodactyla > Monodontidae > Monodon > Monodon monoceros. Next base: position 107,094,355 of record NW_021703768.1, on the reverse strand, counting down.
GACAAGCCCTTAAAACCCTTTTGTGTAGATCAAGAAAATGCTTTCTAAATTTATTTGGAAACTCTGGGCTTTTCAATTCAGAAACACCTTTCCATTTAAAGAAAAGTATTAGTACCCAGTAGTTTACAACTGAGAAGTTAGTTTACAGCTTGAAAAGCATCTTTGACATTCTATGCTTTTCTCTCCTAGATCTAGTCTGAATCAGTCACCTCCAAGAAAACAATATTTGAAGCAGAGAATAGAATATGGAGCAGTTGGTCTCAGACTTTTGAATTCCAGTACAAGTAAAATCTGTCCACCTCTACTGGAAAATGAGTAACAAAACATAGGTTTGCCATCTTTTTAATGTGTAAAATTAAAAACATTAAGCACACATTAAAACAATTACCATCTACTGTCACCACTATTTCATAAAGGGAAGAAATTATTTCAGCATTAAAGAAGGAAGGGAATAACATTTTAATAAAAGACAGTCTTTGAGAATAAATAAAATTAACTTCATGAAAAACTCATGTGTTACACTGATTTTTCATATCATGGACCTCCTAACATCATCCCAGGTCATGGAACAAAATTTTTAGCAACTATTGATATAAGTGAGCTAAGAAAATATTTGGCACCATAAATGTGAGACAGTTTGATTTATTAGGAGAACTAAAAACATATGTTGCCAAAATTTATATTGGCTAAGGCCAATTCCATGCCTGAAATCTCACCACAAAGAAGGAATCAATGATCATCTTGGGACAGCTAGAAGTATTGTGTGTATTCCTACATTAGCCCCATGTAAAAGAAAAATCTTGCTTTATTTTCAGTCCAAATATGCTCTACTCTACCCCTTTCCCATTTCCGATTTGACTTTCCTCTCTAACCCACTCCCACCCCACTCTTTACCCTCAGTTACGTTGGGGGTGAATTGTTTGGTGAGTAGATCAAAGTAAAACTGAAACAAAGCATCATATGATGAGCCATGACTTATGCCCATAGGATTTTAGCACTGTAAGTTGAAAATTTTTACTTTGTGAAGATCAGTTACTTGTGTCCATATGTTTTCTGATGAAATCCTACAGCAGTTACATTTTGGATTATGGGAGGTTTGGGGAAGAAGGTAGAGGTTTAGAAAGGCCCCAGATGATGCTACATTGGCACCAAAATACCATAACAGGTGTTTGCACTGGGCCAAGAAGCACTGAGTTCCTACACTGCAGCTGGCACTTGGGGAAGGGGTTGGGGTGGAGTGGAATATATGAGGAAGAGAGGTGGTGAAATGAGAGTGAGAAATGCTGAATGTAAGTAAGACTCATCCACTTTAAAATTCTGTCCAAGAACAGGGTTTTGTTCAGGTTTTAATTACTGTTTTACTCTCTGATCGGAGTTCGGTTTTTAATGGGAAGCTTACTCATCCTACAATCTGTTTGTTTGTATTAATGAACAATTATTGCCCACGATAGTATTCCTCACGAGGACTCATGAAGCGAACTCAACATTAAAGATGAGGCTTCCTGTTAGAGAGTTGGGTGGTATTAACATTACCACATGTCTTAGATACACCAAACACTTCCTGAAATATAAAATTTTTATAGCACCAAATAAGTGATTCAGTAATAATGGTCTGGGGAACAATTCCCAAACAAATTAAATATATAATTATCATTTTTGCCACAGAATACAAACTATGCCTAGAAAGTCATGCCAGTCAGAATTCTGCCAAGACATTTTACACTCATATTTTATTCATGGCTTTTAAAAACAGTTTGCATACATCTGGATACTTCTGTTTATGATAACTTCCCCTTCCTCAGTGCTGGTGACATGTACTATTTGGAAAAGATGTTTATATAAAGTTTTATCACTGACTCTGAGTCCTCAGCGTAAGCCTCATTTCTATTTTATAAGCCACCTATGTGGAGGCAGGTCATCTGATCATTAATGAGATAAATCGAAGGAACTCTTTGGCAGCTTTTATTAGGAATTAACAATGTACTGAATATTGCAGTGAGTTGTTCCATGGGCCCCTATTTTTGCATATCTGATAAGGTCTAAGATTTAGTCTAGAAGGTATGGGCAGGGAGAGTGGGACTTCTGAGATTCAGAGTGTATATCTTATTTCTTGACACATCCTGCAAATTTATAACACTTAAAATTAAAAATTTCCACCAATGCCTTAATTATAATAATCATTTCTCCCTGGGCAGGTAGGTGGTCCAGAGCTGGCATGACTCTGCAGACTTCAACCTGTGCCTTCCACTTAGAAAAGCAAGGCAGCTGCTACAGCTCTTGCCTGTACCCAGTCATCGACCGAGAAAGGAGGGGACCAGGCAACACCTCAGTTCGTGTTTCTTTGTTTAGGTCTCATTTTTTAGCTTTTCATTAAGTGAAAAGTTTCAAACATACATAAAGATAGAAATAATACAAATATTGCTTCCAAACCAAACTCGGGTCCACTTGCCCAAATGCAGCAAAGCCAATCTACTGACACCTGGTTGAGGTGAAAGAAATTTCAGTATTTATTGCAGGACGCCAAGCAAGGAGAACATGCTCAAAAGACCCAAACTCCCTGATGACTTTCAGGGAAGGGTTTTTAATGTCGACCTTAGGGGTGAGGGTTGTAGGGTACCTGATCAGCTCATGGACTTTCTTTGATGGGCTGGTGGTGAGGTAACAGGGTGATGTTTTGCAAATCTCAATTATCAGCCTTCTGATTCCGATCAGTCTGGCGTCTACTGCCCGTGGTGAGTGTGTAGTCCCCATCCTCTACCTGGGTGAGGGTCTTAGGTTCTACAGAACTCAAAGATATGTATCAGATTATTATACATATCCCTTCAGGAGGAACTAGGACTCTTTCATTGCTGAACTATTTTTCAAGCTATCATACTTTTCTTGCTTAACTGCTTTTCCTTTGTTTCTGCATTCCCCCACTTCTCTAATTAGTAACTGCTTGAGTCTGCTCTTTGGAACTTGGGGAAGGCCTAGAAGACCAAAGCCTTTTTCTACAAATATAGAGGGGACATGGAGGGGCTTTTTTACCCAGGAAGGCCCTGCAGGGTTCTACTTAGTTTCAATCCTCCCTTTTCTTTGCTACTCCTCAATCCTGAGAGGAACAAGGGCAGGGCAAGAAAGAAAATAAAGTTTTGTTTTGTTTTGTTTGTGGTACGCGGGCCTCTCACTGTTGTGGCCTCTCCCATTGCAGAGCACGGGCTCCGGACGCGCAGGCTCAGCGGCCATGGCTCACGGGCCCAGCCGCTCCGCGGCATGTGGGATCTTCCCAGACTGGGGCACGAACCCGCGTCCCCTGCATCGGCAGGCGGACTCTCAACCACTGCGTCACCAGGGGAGCCCGAAAGTAAAGTTTTTGATTGAAAGGTTCATCACAGACTTGGCAAGGGAACTTGGTTTTAGGGGACTTGGTTTCACAATATCCTCCCCAATATACTCATCATCTAGGTTTCATGATTGTTAACATTCTGCCCAATTTTTTCAACTATTTTTTTCCTGAAGTATTTAAATTACAGACAACATAGAGTATTTCTACCCTAAATACCTCTGGGTACCTCTGAAAAAAGGATGTTTCCCTACCTACTCGCCATACAATAATTACATCAGATAAAATTAACAATAATTCTTTAGTACTATCTAATACTTAGTCCATCGTTGATTCCTTCCAAAATGTTTTTTAGAGTTGGTTGGTCTAAACCAGAATCAACTCAAGCTCTTTCTCTTTTAATCTGAATAGACCTTATCACAACCACTGTATCTTTTCCCAAGACATTTTCTAGTTAAAGGCCAGTGGTCTTGCAGAGTGTCCCAACTTCTGCACTGGTCTGATGCTTCCCCATGTCTCCTTTAACATGTTCCTTTGTCCCCTGTATTCCAAATAAACTGGGAATTAGACTTAAGGACTTGATGAGGCTCAGGTTAAACATTCTGGGGGAGACTATAGGTGATTCTATGTACTTTAGGTTGTAGTACATCAAGATAAACATAATACCTAGTTGTCCTGAAATAGCACATCACTATTGATGATGAAATGTAGCTTACCGTATACACTGATCGGCACCTTGCTTCCTCCACCTAATGTGTCCCTGTGATTACAATCTGTCATTATGCAGAAATCCTCATTTTTTGTGTGTGTGGTTGCATATACTCCACTGTGTGCTATTATCACAACCTACTCAACTCATTCTCTGCTGACGGGTTTGTTTTCAGTCTTTTGCCATTACAAATATTGTTACAGTTAATGAGCATGTGCACATAGTATATACTTTTGCCAGTGTAACTTTGGGATAGCTTCCTAGAAATGAGATTGCTGAGTGAAAGAGTAAACATATCTGTGATTTTTCTAGATATTGCCAATTTACCCTCCATATCAGCTGTATCATTGGCATGTTCACCATCAGTGTATGAAATTATCTGGGAAGTACAAAAGCAGTTACTAACGACTTTCATTAAATTGGAAATACCAGGGAATACGTATAATATTTACACGAATATGTACAAGTTAGTTCATGTTGTATATTGTAAAGTTTTTTGCTCTGTTTTGTAACACTATTATTGAAGTGTTTCATGCCTATCAAATGTAAATTTTCCTTTTACTTTACATGATACTATTTAATTCAAAATTCATATCTGTTTTATGATTTTGATGATACTGAATTTCCAGCCTATATCATACAGTAAATTAGAAAAACATATTTAAAACAAAAAACAGACCTTTTCAGAGTTGAGAAATATGGCAGCAACGTGGCCTCTAAATCCAGGCCACACTTCAAAGAGATACTGTTCTCCAAATTATTATAAGAATCTGTGTTGTTATTTGCTACAGGAGGTACATACAAATTTTGCCTTGTTTAATAGTTGATATCCATGAACTGCATAATATAATACCAAATGAAAACCTAAAGATTACAGACAAGGAATTTCTGATGCATGCCAACAGGAAAAACCTGTCGACTTTTTAAATCAGCTTTTGAACCCTTAGAAAGATTACAAAAGGCCTAATATGGACCTTTCTCAATGTGGAAATTTCATGAATAGAATACAGATTTGATTATGTATTTTACTGTTAATGAAAGATACCCAATAACAGATGTAGAAAGTCTGCTACTCCATCACAGCTGTGAGTTTCCAACAGACAGTCAATGCCAGTTTCTGTGGCTCTGTTTCAACAAAATGAGAACCAGAATAAACACAGTGACTGACACCCTTGTTTAAAGATCAGAATACGAGAGACACGAGTTCTAGCAATGACACGCTGACAGAACCTCTGGCTAGAGGATTTACCCAGGGGAGGGCAGAAGCACGGTTAGCTCTCGCTGCTGCCATCTGACCACATAATTTGTCAAAGCTTAGGCACAGGAGTGCCTCATGCAACTCAGGACCATCTTTGACAAGGCTCTAGAGGGAATGTTAATTAAGTCATTTCTCACCAGGGAAGCTTATGAATGGCGCTCTCCCTGCGCCCTGGCATAATACTGGTAGATCACCAGTGAAATTAAGCATACAATCTGGGCTTCAGGGTCACCTGGCGATACCCACCTGACCTTGTCATCTAGACCAGGTGAACTAAATAGTTTTCTTACCTGCTCTTCAACCCCAAGTACACTGGAATCTGGTCTCAGCAGTCTTACATATAAGTCTTTACACTCATATTAGCAAAGGTTGCCCAATTCAACCCCCTGATATGAAAAATCCTCAGATTGTCACACTCAGGTCTTTATGTTCTCTGGCTTCCAAGATCACATGATAAGACTAAAGAATTCTAATTCATATTCTTCTCTTGGTGGGCCCTTTTCAAAAATTCCATGTACTTATACAGCTCTAAATGGTACCCCCTCCTATGCCAATAACAAATGCAGAGAAAATTGTAAACTGAGGGGTACCTCAGTGCTGTATCACCTAGTGTATTATTTACCTCAGTGGGACAAAGTTAGCATAGTCTAATTCTCTCCAGGCATGTACTAAGTACATATTCTTCATTGTAACATTTTTTTATCCTTTTCAATGTCATTGAGGCTATTCTAATAGCAGGCCAAGATTAAGAGAAGCTGCATGGCAAATAAAAGGGCTCAAAGTAGGTAAATCAGAAATAGATAACCATAGCCAATAAGGCATACATTCTCCAGGTCCATACACATCAGGGAGTCTTGGTAGGCATAAGCAATAGCTCTCACATCTCCATAACCATCCTACCTGGACCTTCCATTAAATAAAGAAGAGTTTCCTTGGGTGATGCTTAGAGACCAAACTAATACCCCAGGAAAACTTCTGCCTTCTTTTCCTTTCTCCCAAGACTGAACCCTGGCCTGCACCATTCCCTCCCATCACTACCCCACAGAGTCCTAACTGGTTGCACCTCTCCTTCACCAGCCTCAATATTAAGACTAAAGGATTAGGATATATGATGTGATAATCCTGTATTCACATAACCACAATGGTCAATTGTAGTATCAGGTGGAATGGGAGGGATGTAGGCCCACCTCAAGCATATAAGAAACTTGAGTAGTTCCTTGGCTTCATTTAATCAGCAGAACACCAAGGGGACCAGCCTGCCCTCCTTTAACAGAGAGCACCTACTGGAAGACTGATGAGTGATTCTGCCTGATATCTGAGGGACCCTCAGCCCACATGTGACAGAAATGTCACTGCTGGAACTCACTGCTGGGCCTCTCCCCTAGAAGTCCTCAGGCTCTAACATCAGCAGGTTGGTAGGTGGGTCTTTCAACTCCTGCAACTGGCCATCCCCCACTGACTCTTACATTTGATGGATCCTTAAACTACCAATGTGCTAAAGGTCAATTTGATGAGTGACACATTCACCAATATTTAATTTACTAAAAGATGATTTGCTGAGCTATTGAGAAGTTCTTTAATGTTTCAGGTTTTTGTTTTTGTTTTGTTTTGTTTTGCCTTTTGCATCTCCCTGTATTGCTACCAATACCTCAAGCTTGCCCTTGTACCTTCCAGAGGCTGTCAGACAAATACTAGAATGTGTGTAAGACAATTAATCCAGCAGTATTGCTGCCAGAGGCAGGGAAGGGGCAGACCCAATTGCGGGAGCAGGGCAACATTAAGCTGCAAATAGAATTTAAAGGTCAATCTATCCTTTTTATATAAAACAGGAGCATTAGCACAGGGTCAAGTGGAGCAGGGGAAGGTGCAGGAGGAGGCAGGGACCTCATTTAGCAAAATGGAAACTTTTCAAAGAGTCCAACATTTTTCTTCCCAGGCTCAATGCTTGGTATATTTCCTCACACTAGATTAGGAGAAGGGTGGAGTAAATATAGGGATTACTGGAGCTTCATTATGGAGCCAGAATGAGGAAGGGATTAGTAAATACGAATGAGGATTTTTTTCTTAAAGCAACTTAATTATTTAAAAATGCATTTGAGGGTTAAAAGATTGGTTCAACAGATTTTAGAAGATAGAATAAAAGGACTAGAAAATACAAATTATTTTCTTGCTAGGGTTTATTTAAACCACCGGTCGAAGGCTAACCCACCCATTTACTATCCTACTTGCTTCAGCAGCTCCTCTTCTGCTTTAAGTAAAGCCAGTAGATTGTTTTCTGATGTGCTTTCATGAACTGTTTGACACCTGCTCAGACTTGGTTGCAGAAGATTTTGGAAAAAAAAGTAAAAGCATGCTTATTTACTAGACTAAAAATAGAGGTTCATCAACATGCATATACAGAAGTATCTACAACTGAGGCATTCACAATTAATATATGGGTTCTTTTTGTTTCTTCTAACTTCATGACAAGGTAAATAATTCAGAATTAGCTTATGTGTATATATATATATATATATATATACACATATATATACACACACATATATATGTATGCATGTATGTATATTCTTTCACTGTCTAATATCAATAATAAATATTATTATTAGTCAAATTTAAATGCTCTTTAGGTGACTCAGAGAGTTTCTTGAGAATATCTTATTTTTCAAACAACTTTACTGAAGTATAATATATAATAATTAGAAACAGTACAAACTCAAAGTGTAAAATTTAATGTCTTGACATATGTATATGCCTAAGAAATCATCACCACAGTCAAGATAATGAACACATCATCAACCCTCAAAGTGTCCTCCTTTGAATCCCTCCTTCCTGCCACTCCCCACCACACCTGCCCTACCCCTGTCCCCAAGCAAATCCTGACAGTTCCTTCTATCATTATATATTAATTTGCATTTTCTAGAATTCCATGTAAATGAATCGTATAATGTGCACTTTTGTTTGGTCTGTTTTCTTTCACTCAGCATAATTATTTTTAGATTAACTTATTTTGCTGCAAGTAGAAATGGCTTGGGATTGACATATATACACTAATATGTATAAAATAGATAACTAATGAGAACCTGGTGTATAGCACAGGGAACTCCACTTCGCTGTACAGTAGAAACTAACACAACATTGTAAAAGAACTATACCCCAATTAAAAACAAAAAGAAAGGGTTTATTTCTTTATATTGATAAGTAGTATTACATTGAATGGATATACTACAACTTGTTTATCCACACACCTTTTAATGAAATTTTAGTGTTTTCCCAGTGTTTGGTCATTATAAGTAAAGCTGCTATGAACATTATTGTACAAATATTTGCCTGGACATATTCTTTCAATTTTCTTGAATAAATAGCTGGGGGTAGAATAGCTGAGTCATAGGGTAAGGATCTATCTAACTTTGAAAGAAACTCCCAAAATGTTTTCCAAAGTGCTAGGACAACTTTTTATTCTCATTAACAGTGAATGAGAGTTTCAGTTGCTCTACAGCCTGATCAACACTTAGTAAGCTAAAACATTTTCATTTTAGACATTCTAATATCTGTGTAGAAATATCTCACTGTGGTTTTGACTCTATATCCCTAATAAGTAATAATGGGCTACTTTTCAAGTGCTAATTTGCCTTCATACAGCTTAAATGTCTATCCAAATCATTTGCCTATTTTGCATGGTTTTTTTGTTTTCTTATAGAGTTTTGAGAGCTCTTTTTATATATATTCTGGATAAAAGGTCCTTATAAATATGTGCTTTGCAAATATTTTCTCCTGGGCTTCAGTTTGTCTGCTTTTCCCCCTCAGATTTCTTAAGAATGTCTTTCAAAGTACTTTATTCTGTTTAAGTCTTATTTATCATTTTTTTCTTTTATGGTTCATGCCTTTTACACCCCATTTAAAAGTCTTTTGCCTGAGGTTTCACAAAAAAAGTTTCCTCCTATACTTTCTACTTGACAAATACGAGTTTTAGGTTTTATATTTATATTTATGATCCATTTGAGTTAATAATTTATACAGTGCAGGGTATGGATTTAACTTCATTTTTTGGGTATACTGATATCTATTCCAGCACCATTTGTTAAAAAGACTTCTTTCTATACTGAATTTCTTTTGCAACTTTGTTGAAAATCAGTTGTCTATATATGAATGGTTCTATTTTTGTAATCTCTATTATGTTCCATTGATCTATTTGTGTACCGGTACAGAATTTTTTCAGTATCTTCATTATTCTAGCTATAATCTTAAAATACATCATTAATCCTCAAACATTAATTTTCTTTTTCAAAGTTGCTTTGGCTTTTCTATATCATTTGCATTTCCATTTGAAGTTTAGAATAAGTCTGTCAGTTTCTACAAATAAAGTCTGTGAGATTTTTATTCAAATGCACTGGATCTATAGAATAATTTGGAGAGAATAGACATCTTAGAAATACTGATCTTTGAATCCAGTAACACAATATATCTCTCCATTTATTCAGTCTTCTTTAACATCTGTCAACATTATGTTGGTAGTTTTTGTTGCACAGTTACAGCTCAGCTTTTGTCAGATTTATATAAGCATTTGATAATCTTGATATTACTATATACAGTATTTATAAAATTTTTCAATATCTGACTTTTCTTTGCTGGTATAAAGAAATACCATCAATTTCCGTATGTTAATCTAATACCCTGGAACTGTTGCTAAACTCATTTATTAGTTACAATAACTTTTTTGCACATTCCACTGGGTTTTCCGTACAGATAATCATGTCATCAATGAATAAACATAGATTTACTTCTTCTTTTCCAGTTTGGATGCCTTTATTATTTCTTTGGTTTTACTTTGCTGTGCTACCAAGAATTTGAAGTACAATATTCGATAGAAGTGGTGAGAGGACAACTCTGTCTCATTTCTGATATTAGGAAGATAACATTTAAGTCTTTCACCATTAAGTGTGATGTTAACTGTAGATTTTTGATTGCTACCTTTCATCAAGTTGAGGAAATTCTCATCTATATCTAGTTCAGCGCAAGCTTTTATCCGGAGGGATGTTAGATTTTGTCAAGTGCGAGGAGAACCAAGATGGTGGAGTAGAAGGACGTGCTCTCATTCCCTCTTGCGAGAACACCAGAATCACAACTAACTGCTGAACAATCATCAACAGGAAGACACTGGAACTCACCAAAAAAGATACCCAACGTCCAAAGACAAGGGAGAAGTCACAGTGAGGTGGTAGGAGGGGCGCAATCACAATAAAATCAAATCTCATACAGCAGGGTGAGTGACTCACAAACTGGAGAACACTTATACCACAGAAGTCCACGAACTGGAGTAAAGATTCTGAGTCCCACGTCAGGCTTCCCAACTTGGGGGCCTGGCAACGGGAGGAGGAATTCCTAGAGAACCAGAATTTGAAGGCTAGTGGGATTTGATTGCAGGACTCTGACAGGAATGGGGGAAACAGAGACTCCACTCTTGGAGGGCACATACAAAGTAGTGTGCGCATCGGGACCCAGGTGAACGAGCAGTGACCCCAGGGGAAACTGAAACAGACCTACCTGCTAGTGTTGGAGGGTCTCCTGCAGAGGTAGGGGTGGCTGTGGCTCACTGTGGGGACAAGGACACCGGTAGCAGAAGTTCTTGAAAGTACTCTTTGGCATGAGCCCTCCCAGAGTCTGTCATTAGCTCCACCAAAGAGCCCAGGTAGGCTCCAGTGTTGGGTTGCCTCAGGCCAAACAACCAACAGGGAGGGAACCCAGCCCCACACATCAGCAGACAAGTAGATTAAAGTTTTACTGAGCTCTGCCCACCAGAGCAACAGTCAGCTCTACCCACTACCAGTCCCTCCTATCTGAAAACTTGTTCAAGCCTCTTAGATAGCCTCATACACCTGAGGGCAGACAGCAGAAGCAAGAAGAACTACAATCCTGCAGCCTGTGGAACAAAAACCATTCACAGAAAGATAGACTAGATGAAATGGCAGAGGGCTATGTACCAGCTGAAGGAACAGGATAAAACCCCAGGAAAACAACTGAATGAAGTTGAGATAGGCAACCTTCCAGAAAAACAATTCAGAATAATGATAGTGAAGATGATTCAGGACCTCGGAAAAAGAACGGAGGCAAAGATCGAGAAGATGCAAGAAATGTTTGACAAAGACCTAAAGAATTAAAGATCAAACAAACAGAGATGAACAATACAATAACTGAAATGAAAACTATACTGGAAGGAATCAATAGCAGAATAACTGAGGCAGAAGAACGGATAAGTGACCTGGAAGACAGAATGGTGGAATTCACTGCTGTGGAACAGAATAAAGAATGAAAAGAAATGAAGACAGCCTAAGAGACCTCTGGGACAACATTAAACACAACAACATTCGCATTATAGGGGTCTCAGAAGGAGAAAAGAGAGAGAAAGGACCAGAGAAAATATTTGAAGAGATTATAGTTGAAAACTTCCTTAACATGGGAAAGGAAATAGCCACCCAAGACCAGGAGGTGCAGAGAGTCCCATACAGGATAAACCCAAGGAGAAACATGCTGAGACACATGGTAATTAAATGGCAAAGAAGCAAGGGAAAAACATATAACATACAAGGGAACTCCCATAAGGATAACAGCTGATTTCTCAGCAGAAACTCTACAAGCCAGAAGAGAGTGGCATGATATACTTAAAGTGATGAAAGGGAAGAACCTACAACCAAGATTACTCTACCCTGCAAGGATCTCATTCAGATTCGATGGAGAAATCAAAAGCTTTACAGACAAGCAAAAGCTAAGAGAATTCAGCACCACCAAAGCAGCTCTACAACAAATGCTAAAGGAACTTCTCTAAGTGGGAAACACAAGAGAAGAAAAGGATCTACAAAAACAAACCCAAAACAATTAAGAAAATGCCCATAGGAACATACATATCAATAATTACCTTAAACGTGAATAAATTAAGTGTTCCAACCAAAAGACATAGGCTTACTGAATGGATACAAAAACAAGACCCATATATATGCTGTCTAAAAGAGACCCACTTCAGACCTAGGGACACATACAGACTGAAAGTGAGGGGATGGAAAAAGATATTCCATGCAAATGGAAATCAAAAGAAAGCTGGAGTAGCAATACTCATATCAGATAAAATAGACTTTAAAATAAAGAAAGTTACAAGAGACAAGGAAGGACACTACATAATGATCAAGTGATCAATCCAACAAGAAGATATAACAATTATAAATATATATGCACCCAACATAGGAGGACCTCAATACATAAGGCAACTGCGAACAGCTATAAAAGAGGAAATCGACAGTAACACAATAATAGTGGGGGACTTTAACACCTCACTTACACCAATGGACAGATCATCCAAACAGAAAATTAATAAGGAAACACAAGCTTTAATTGATGCAATAGACCAGATAGATTTAATTGATATTTATAGGACATTCCATCCAAAAACAGCAGATTACACCTTCTTCTCAAGTGCGCATGGAACATTCTCCAGGATAGATCAGATTTTGGGCCACAAATCAAGCCTCAGTAAATTTAAGAAAACTGAAATCATATCAAGTATCTTTTCTGACCACAATGCTATGAGATTAGAAATGAATTACAGGGAAAAAAATTCCTGTGGAGTTTAGCTCCCATGGAGGCTAAACAATATGTAACTAAATAACCAAGAGATCACTGAAGAAATCAAAGAGGAAATCAAAAAACACCTAGAGACAAATGACAATGAAAACATGACGATCCAAAACCTATAGGTGCAGCAAAAGCAGTTCTAAGAGGGAAGTTTATAGCTATACAAGCCTACCTCAAGAAACAAGAAAAATCTCAAATGAACAATCTAAACTTACACCTAAAGGAACTAAGAAAGAAGAACAAACAAAACCTAAAGTTAGCAGAAGGAAATAAATCATAAAGATCAGAGCAGAAATAAATGAAATAGAAACAAAGAAAACAGTAGCAAAGATCAATAAAACTAAAAGCTGGTTCTTTGAGAAGATAAACAAAATTGATAAACCACTAGCCAGACTCATCAAGAAAAAGAGGGAGAGGACTCAAATCAATAAAATTAGAAATGAAAAAGGAGAAGTTACAACAGACACCGCATAAATACAAAGCATCCAAAGAGACTACTACAAGCAACACTATGCCAACAAAATGGACAACCTGGAAGAAATGGACAAATTCTTAGAAAGTTATAACCTTCCAAGACTGAACCAGGAAGAAATAAAAAATATGAACAGACCGATCACAAGTAATGAAATTGAAACTGTGATTAAAAATCTTCCAACAAACAAAAGTTCAGGATCAGATGGCTTCACAGGTGAATTCTATCAAACATTTAGACAAGAGCTAAAACCCATCCTTCTCAAACTCTTCCAAAAAATTGAAGAGGAAGGAACACTCCCAAATTCATTCGATGAGGCCACCATCACCCTGATACCAAAACCAGACAAAGATACTAGAAAAAAAGAAAATTACAGACCAATATCACTGATGCACATAGATGCAAAACTCCTCAACAAAATACTAGCAAACAGAATCCAACAACACATTAAAAGGATCATACACCATGATCAAGTGAGACTTATCCCAGGGATGCAAGGATTCATCAATATATGCAAATCAATCAATGTGATACACCATATTAACAAATTGAAGAATAAAAAGCATATGATCATCTCAATAGATGCAGAAAAAGCTTTTGACAAAATTCAACACCCATTTATGATAAAAGCTCTCCAGAAAGTGGGCATAGAGGGAACCTACCTCAACATAATAAAGGCCATATACGACAAACCCACAGCTAACATCATTCTCAATGGTGAAAAACTGAAAGCAATTCCTCTAAGGTCAAGAACAAGACAAGGATGCCCACTCTCACCACTATTATTCAACATAGTTTTGGAAGTCCTAACCACGGCAATCAGAGAAGAAAAAGAAATAAAAGGAATCCAAATTGGAAAAGAAGAAGTAAAACTGTCACTGTTTGCAGATGACATGATACTATACATAGAGAATGCTAAAAATGCCACCAGAAAACTACTAGAGCTAATCAATGCATTTGGTAAAGTTGCAGGATACAAAATTAATGCACAGAAATCTCTTGAATTCCTATACACTAATGATGAAAAATGTGAAAGAGAAATTAAGGAAACACTCCCATTTACCACTGCAACAAAAAGAATAAAATACCTAGGAATAAACCTACTTAGGGAGACAAAAGACCTGTATGCAGAAAACTACAAGACACTGATGAAAGAAATTAAAGATGATACCAACAGATGGAGAGATATATTATGTTCTTGGATTGGAACAATCAATATTGTGAAAATGACCATACTACCCAAAGCAATCTATAGATTCAATGCAATCCCTATGAAATTACCAATGGCATTTTTTACGGAACTAGAACAAAAAATCTTAAAATTTGTATGGAGACACAAAGGACCCCGAATAGCCAAAGCAGTCTTGAGGGGAAAAACGGAGCTGGAGGAATCCCTGAGTTCAGACTATACTACAAAGCTACAGTAATGAAGACAGTCTCCTCAATAGGTGGTGCTGGGAAAACTGGACAGCTACATGTAAAAGAATGAAAGTAGAACACTCCTTAACACCATACACAAAAATAAACTCAAAATGGATTGAAGACCTAAATGTAAGACCAGACACTATAAAACTCTTAGAGGAAAACATAGGAAGAACACTCTTTGACATAAATCACAGCAAGATCTTTTTTGATCCACCTCCTAGAGTAATGGAAATAAAAACAAAAATAAACAAATGGGACCTAATGAAACTTCAAAGCTTTTGCACAGCAAAGGAAACCATAAACAAAATGAAAAGACTACCCTCAGAATGGGAGAAAATATTTGCAAACGAATCAACGGAAAAAGGATTAATCTCCAAACTATATAAACAGCTCGTGCAGCTCAATATCAAAAATACAAACAACCCAATCCAAAAATGGGCAGAAGACCTAAATAGACATTTCTCCAAAGAAGACATACAGATGGCCAAGAAGCACATGAAAAGATGCTCAACATCACTAATTATTAGAGAAATGCAAATCAAAACTACAATGAGGTATCACCTCACACCAGTGAGAATGGGCATCATCAGAACATCTACAAACAACAAATGCTGGAGAGGGTGTGGAGAAAAGGGAACCCTCTTGCACTGTTGGTGGGAATGTAAATTGATACAGCCACTATGGAGAACAGTATGGAGGTTCCTTAAAAAACTAAAAATAGAACTTACCATATG
Source organism: Monodon monoceros (assembly GCF_005190385.1). Taxonomy (NCBI): domain Eukaryota; kingdom Metazoa; phylum Chordata; class Mammalia; order Artiodactyla; family Monodontidae; genus Monodon; species Monodon monoceros. The sequence goes on along the minus strand of NW_021703768.1, from coordinate 107,078,815 downwards.
ATCCAGCAATCCCATTACTGGGCATATACCCAGAGAGAACCATAATTCAAAAAGACACTTGCACCCCAGTGTTCATTGCAGCACTATTTACAATAGCCAGGTCATGGAAGCAACCTAAATGCCCATCGCCAGACGAATGGATAAAGAAGTTGTGGTACATATATACAATGGAATAATACTCAGCTATAAATAGGAACGAAATTGGGTCATTTGTTGAGACATGGATGGATCTAGAGACTGTCATACAGAGTGAAGTAAGTCAAAAAGAGAAAAACAAATATCATGTATTAATGCATATGTGGAACCTAGAATAATGGTACAGATGAACCGGTTTGCACGGCAGAAATTGAGACACAGATGTAGAGAACAAACGTATGGGCACCAAGGGGGGAAAGCGATGGGGAGCTGGGGGTGGTGGTGTGATGAATTGGACGATTGGGATTGACGTGTATACACTGATGTGTATAAAATTGATGACTAATAAGAACCTGCTTTATATATAAAAATAATTGTTTTGCCAATATGACAGGTATAAAATGGTAATTCAGTAAAAAAAAAAAGATTTTGTCAAGTGCTTTTTTGATGTATTGAGATGATCTTATGGCATTTGTTTTAAAATCTACTTTCATTGATTTTCTTATGTAAAAACCAACACTGCATTCCTAGGATAAGCTTCACTTAGTCATGATATATTTTCCTTTTTATGTATTTCTGAATTTGATTTTCTAATGTTTTGTAAGGAATTTCTTCACCTTTGTCCATGAGCAATAGTGGTCTCTACCTTCCTTTCTTTCCTTATAGTTTCTTTATCGGTTTTGGTATCAGGGTAATACCTTCCTCATGGGATGAGTTAGGAAGTTTTTTTTTTTTCAATTTTCTGGTTATTGTTCTTACATGTTTGATAGAATTCTTCAGTAAAGTGATATTGCCCTGGAAGTTTCTTAATGAGAAGTTTCATAACTACAACTACTCAATGTCTTTAGTAGATATAGGTTTACTTAGATTATCTATTTTTATTCATTATGCCTTAGTAGATTGTTTTTTAAATGAATGTGTCCATTTCATCTAAATTGCCTAATTTGTTGGTATAAAGTTGTTCATAGTATTACATATTGCGGTAGGCACAATTATGGCCCACCAAAGATGTCCAAGTCCCCAATACCCAGGACCTGTGACTATGCTACCTTACATGGTAAAGGGATTTTGCAGATGTCATTAAGTTAAGGATCTTGATATGGGGGAGATTATCCTGGATTATCCAGATGAGCCTATATATGAATTCCTATCTGATGTTTATTATTTTCTTTATTCCATTTCTTTGAAGTTTGATTTGGTCTTCTTTATTAGTTTCTTAAGGTGGAACTCAGGGCCTTGATTTTCTACTAAGTACTGCTTTAGTGCATCTCACAAATTTTGAAATGTTGTGTTTTTAGTTTCCTTCTATTTAAAATACTTTCTGATACCTTTTTATTCTTTGACTCATGGGTATTTTATAAAGTTGTTGTTTAGTTTCTAAATATTTGGAGATTTTCCAGATACCTTTCTCTTACTGATTTCAAATTTAATTCCATTGTGGTTAGAGAACACACTTAGTATGATTTTAAATTTACTAAGACTCGATTTATGACCCAGAATATGATCTATGAATGTTCCAAGGACACTTGAAAATAATGTATCCTCTGTTATTGGTAGATGGAGAGTTCTATAAATGTCAATTAGGTCAAGTTGATTGACAGTGTTATTCACATCTTCTACGGCATAACATCTTCTGACTAATTGTCCTACAATTTATTGAAGAGGGGTGTTGAAATCTTTACATTTGTGCATTTATCTATATCTCCTTGTGATTCTATCAATTTTCACTTCATGTGTTTTAAAACTCTGTTAGTAGATGAATAAACATTGAGCATTGTTATGTCCTCTCGATGCATCAATACTTTTATCATATTAAATTACCTTGATAATATTCTTTCCTCTTAAATCTACTTTGATATTAATATAAACATTAATAATGTTTATATATTCTATGTTTTTACTTAACATACTCAGCCTGTCTTTTAATTTCTTGAATATATGGAATGCAATTATAGTTATTGTTTAACTCATCCTTATTAATTCCATTACTTATGTAATTTCTGTATCAATTTCAATGGATTGATTTATCTCTTCAAAATCAGTCATATTTTCCTTTTTCTTTGCATACCTGGTAATTTTTGATTGGATGCTAGACATTGTGAGTTTAACTTACTTAGTGCTGAATATTTTTGTATTTCTTTAAGTATTGACCTGTTTTCTGGGATGCAGTTAGGAAACACAAAGTTTGATTTTTTGGAAACCTGTTTTAAGCTTCGTTAGGCAGAACTAGAGCAAAGATTATTGTAGTGCTAAGTTTGCCCCACTACTGAGATAAAACACTTTCTCTATCCAATGCCCTGTGAATAATGAGATTTTCCACTCTGGATAGTCGAAATAGGAAGTATTCCTGGCCCTGAGTAAGCTTTGCATATTGCTCCCTCATATCCTTTTGATTGGCTCATTCCCCAACCTCAGTACTTTATTCACATGCATTCACTGATCTGAACTCAGCTGAAATTTTAAGTACTACCCTCTACAGATTCAGAGTTACTCTGGGCATCTCTCTCCTCCCTGATACTATGCCTTGCAACCTCTAACCATGTTGGTCTCCCAGGATTCTGAGCTCCATCTCTTCAACTCAGAGAGACTGCCAGATTCCACGTTGCTCTCCCTTCTCATTCTGTGCCCTGGAACTCTTTCCAGTCAATAAGCTGGCACGACTATTGGGCTCATCTCATTTACTCCTTATAACTCAAGGATTACTTTTCTTCATTGCTGGATGTCCAATGTCTTGAAAATCATTTTTTAATATACTTTGTCCAGTTTTTAAGTTGTTTCAGATGTGAGATTTAATCCAATCATATTAGTCTATCTTAACCAGAAGCAGAAGTCTTCTTCACAGGATTTCCTTATCACTAAAAATTAGATATACTCTTACTTTTCCCACTCAAAACCATTTTTATTGCTTTCAAGAAGTACCCACAACTCTGTGTACTAGCTGTTGAATTTTTGATGTACAGAGAGATTAGTACTTATATTATATTGTAATTCCAAAAGATTGTCAGTATTCCTTTCTTCCAGAATAAAGAGAATATTACATCAAGGAATTAGCTTTGAATGAATAGGAAATCTATTTAAAAACCATTCCAATGAAAATGTTATTATTGAGTGTTATATAACAAAATTACTTTCATAACTACCTACATTTAGTCCTGCTCCTTTTTGGTACATAATTATTTATCATCTATGGTAAAATTTATTTTTCTTTTCACTTTCTTTGAAAAACTATTTTATGAAAATCCTGCTCTTTACTTTTTTAAAGCTTTTAAGAATATTAACATAATGCTGTATCATATATGCTGACTCCATTATTCAATGGATTTTCTTTTTTTTTTTTCCTGTAACTAAGAATAAAACTTCCATAGGAGGCAGTTGTAAAGTTTTAAGGAGTTAATGTATCAGAACCTGCTTTGTAAAATGTAAACTATTCAGTGAAGGATCAGAAATGTTATTAATGAAACTAAAGTCCATTATCTTTTTCATATTGCTGAAATATGACAATATGAAACAATGAAAGCCTTGAGTCAATGAAAGCTGTAGGTTTGCCATTATATTATCTTTTTTTCTTTCCTGTATATTCCAAATACATTAATAAGTAAGATAAATTACCAAGCTATTAAGCAATTTGTTTCTTATGTATTGTTTAACTTCTCACCTAAATATGATTATTCTTAATATGTATAATTATAAATATATTATCATTATAAAGTAATTTAATTAAACATTATTATTTTATCCACCCTAATGGTAATTCTGTGAGTACAAGCAACTTTAGCTGGAGCAGCAAAATTGCATGCTTCACTCAAATGCATTTCACCTACTGAGGGAAGATTGGCTCTTCTTGAAGAAGATGCATTTACAAGAAAGTATAAATTCTAAGAGAATTAATAAGGGACACTTGACATTGGTGGACCATTTTACTCAGCAAGTGAAGACATTTCCAAACAAATCTTTTATCTTGAGAAAGAAGTCCACACCTGTCAGGATGCAGACACAGGAGCACTCAGGTTAGCTATGTCTTACTATACTAGGCAGCTCTTAAGAAGAGAAACACATTGCTCTGCTGTTGATTTCACTCATGTATGGTTTGGACTGGCCAAGTTGGACTATGTAGCAGCACTCCTCACACCAGTGCTCAATCGAACTCCTGTCTTCTCTGCTCATCAAAGCAGAGCCAAGTTATTGGTATTGGGTGACTGTCTTATTTTATTTAAATTGATGGTCAGCCTACTAACTTTTACTTCCATAGAAAAATGTTAAATATGCCATTCATTTATTTAAATGGATATACATTTAGTACCTACTGTGTAGCCTATATTGATAGATTCTGGGGATACAACATGAAATATCACAGTCCCCTCTCTCAGGAAAGAGATGGAAAGGAAGGAAGCAACTAGTATGATGGTTTATATAATGGATGAAATAATAAAGTGTATTGAGGGGCAAAAGGAAAGATTTCTTGAGCTGCTTGGGAGAGTCAGAGAAATCTTTTTAAAGGAAGTAATATTTGAAGTGAGCTTTTCTGAACTTTCTCATACCAAAGAGTAGGGGATACAACCTGGGTTTCACCTAGGCTTCGCGTCACATGGCAAAGTTACTTGGCTTCTTTGTGTTTTACATTAGACACCTACCACCAAGACTACTATGGACCTTAAATGAGACAACATAAAGAACAACACTGTGTAGCACATCCTAAGTTTCTAGTAAATATGATCCATTCTTTCTTTCTTTGCTTTATATTATCAGATATTGTTTAGTCTTATCAGGTATTAGGGTAACACCAACTGGCTCAGGACTCACAAATGAGGAAAAGCAGACCCAGAGAAGCTGGTCAGCCATAGCCACACAGGTAATTAATCTCCTGAAATAATTTCCAAAGTTAAGTTATGACTCTTCTAGAAATAGAAATTACTTCATTTTTCTTGACTCTAAACAGGCTTAGATTCTGAGCTTACCATTCCTAAAACAGGTAGCACTCAAAAACCTATGAAGATCTTTAAATGTGACAAATGCTTAATTATTTTTTATCAGTTGGATCAAAGATTAAAACTATTTGTTCTTACTTTAAAATTTTTAAGTATTTTCCTTCTCATTTTTGATTATGTGACTATTTGTGAAGATAAGTTTATCTGTCAGTTTCTGGGAGCTACCTTTAGCATTTGGTTCATGAGCAAGAATTATTCTTTCCAAACTTTAATACTTTACTGAATAAACTAGATGATGCCCCCAAGAATTCTGTCTCTTCACATCTCAGAACAGTGGCAAACATAGGCAGAACAGCCTTAATTATACTCAAGTCCGAAACGACAGGTGATACTTTTTGATAATTTATTCATACTGTTCAAAATCTCTACTGCATGAAAATCCACATGAACAAAATCTGTGCCTTACATCTATATCTCATTATAACAATGTAGGTGAAGAAAAGTCTTAGGAAAAGAAAATTTTCTAAGAAAATAAGTATTTCTAAGACTGTATTTTTCTTAAATAGAAACTCATGAGATGAATGCCAGTAAATATTACCTTTCCAAATTTTTTAAATATTAAAATTGATATTTAGATATTAAAACAACATTTATATTAATTGTACCTATATGTCCACTGCCTGAGATAAATTAGTCAAAGTTGAAATGAAATTATTTGTTACAGCATCTTTTTCTCCTGCTTTTTTGTGAATTTATTGGTATTTCATGTTTGTTTCATTAGATACTTCACAAGCACTTATTTGCTACAAGAGCATATTTGTGCTCATTTAGCTTAGAAGCAAGCATAAAGAGTCATCATATTTACACATGTGCATTAATCCAGTGCAGATTTGGTAGCCCAGTGATATTTGGGGTGTGAATTAAAGTTTTTAACATATTGCACTAGATTTATACACAAAACATTTAGTCTGAAATCTCTTGTGAAATGAGGACAGTTGAAGTGTCAAAACATAATGTTTCAAAGAAGAAAGCAACAATGGAATTTAATGAGTGTTTGCCCTAACAAACCTGCATCTTTGTACTTGGGTATTCCTTGTTCCAGTCCTATTGACTAGAAACTGTACAGAAATTGAGTACCATCTGGATGAATCAACCAGGAGAATTTATACTGTTAATCTAGCTCCTGATTGGGAAGCATTAAACTGGATATCACAGTGTGTCGACAAAATACTGTAATAATAATTTTAATTATTTATGTTATTTAATAATAATAAATTATACTCAGATAAATGCTCATGGGTAATAATGTATTTTAGCTTCCTGTATAGTTCTCTACTCATACATACCCAGGACTGCCCTCTTGCATGTGAAAGTCTATCTCCAGGAGTGACCATAACAGCTTGCTTTTATTCCCTAATGGGCAACTTGGGTTCCCTTTCCTTTCTTTGCCTATGACTGCCTTTCCTTTCCTCCACTCTGAATCTTGGTATTTTAGTACCCCCCGAGTTTTTGACAATAAGAAGGGAAATAATGAGGAAGCTAGTTGGAAAAGAAAAGTGGGAAATTCCAAGATGGGTTCTCCCTCAACTTAATGTCTCACCAGCAAGCCACATTCTCAATCTCCCAATTAAACTTTCACTTCTCAGAATTCCCCAACCTTCTCTTCCCTGGACTTCTAATGCAGATTTTTCAGAGAATTGCCAAGATAAATTTTTTTTTGCATAAAGCAGAGCTAAAATCCCTAATGTTTAATTAAACCTTAGGGAAATGGATTGCAACTGATTGCAAACAAGAGAAATCAACTTACACTATGCAGATTTAAACAGGAGGAGAATTGCTTTTAGCTGGAGAATAAGACACAGACAAGGCAAGAATCGAAGGAACCTGGGCAAAATGACCGTGGCTAAAATCCCACCACCAAACACCATGTGGGTGCAGACACTGCTGTCCTTGCAGATGACACTGGATGCAGCCTCTGGCGCTAGACAGTGTACACCGTTGTACCATGGTGTCTGCGGTCAAGAGTAAGTTATGCTGCCAGATGAACTCTTGCTCCAGACCAAGGGCCTGTAAGGTTGTACTAAATCCTCACTTCCAGGGGGCAGAGAAAGAGGGGGTTTGGATAGTGGAATGGGAGTGTTTTGCAGTAGGAGAAGGGCCCTGCCTCCTCAGGTATTTATAAGGTGGAGAATTTTCCAAATGTACGAATGAGTTTCAACACCTAAAGAGCCAAAGCAAACTAAATGTCCAGTAGAGTGAGACTTCTAGAAATTTTGTGAATTTTCCCTTATTCGTTAGTTTAAAATTTTTTTTTAATTTTATTATTGGAATCTTTTTTAAAAACCTTAAACTGAGTTCTTCAAACAATGGGATGTAACCTGTAAAACAGTCATGAAATCAATTTAGTGAGCTGTGACTAACATCTTTTAATACACTAGAATGGAACAGAAATTATCATTGAGCATATCACATAGTATGTTGAGTTTTGTTCCATAAAACTTTTGTTTCAGTTATGTATATATTTATTTAAGTACGGTGTAAAATACTTCTATTACTATGAGTCTTAGTCACAAAAAAAAAAATTGAAAACCGCTGCTGCAAAGGACTGTACTTTCCACAGACTTGGAGACTAGAGAGTAACTCTAGTTTTTCATGTTAGTGGCCAGGGAGAGGAGACAAACTGTGGGCAGAACGGACAGGTCAGGGTAGGAGAACTGGGAATATGTGGGCAACTCTCAGGGCCATATGAGAAATGTAATTAGAAGCTGATGTAGCAGAAAGGACCTCAGAGGACTCTGTGCTCTCTCTCCTTTGTCCTTCACCCAAGCCTCAGATGGCTGCAACTCTTTATCTAGGTCCTAATAATTATTCTGTTGAGGAGACAGTATTGAAAGGGTTACAGCAGTAGGACATGGTTCCTGTCATCCCAAGCTAGAATCCATTTTGAATGTCCCCTGAGAGGGCTCGGAGTACGATGCTGGAGTCTACAGCGTTTTTACTGCTATATTTGGGCACGAGTTAGGTAGGCTACAAGTATATTGTTTTTGTAGGAAATCAGTTCAGTTTCTAAAGAACTGACTCAACTTTCTAATGATTTGGTAACTTCCTCTAATAGCTTTAAATAGAAATGGGGGCTGATGAAAAATCATTTAGATAGTGGAGGAAGTGTCTCTCAGTTTAAACACATGAACAGGCGGTAGAAGCCATGTAGAAATTGCTTTGCTTTTTTTTTCATAGTGCAAAAATTCTTTTCCAAAAGCATAGAAGATACAAGCTTATAATTTGGCATTTGTGTAAATTACAGTAATACTAGACATTTTTAATGTCATATACTGTCATTACTCATTTTCTGGTCTCCCTAAAACTGAGTTATTAACTTGAATGTATTGAGAGCCAGACTTTTTTTCTTTTTCTGGGGACGGGCGGGGAAATCTCATGATACTATCATGTTGATCTCCCTGTGTACGACACCAGGGCATCTATTCCTGGCAATGGAGGATGCACTGAATTGCATAATCTATCTGCTGATTAAACATTGTTCTGTAACTCTCCTTGCTTGGTGTGGTGAGGTACAGGACATGGAACTACAAAGAGATTCATTTCCAAGGAAGCAAACACATTTTCTCTCACAGAGCACAAGACTGTGAACTGCTAGAGAGTTCCGTGTGAACTCGGAACTCTGAGATGTAATTGATGTACAACACTGTGTTAGTTTTATATATAATACATAATGATTTGATATATGTATATATAGCAAAATGATCACCATGATAAGTCCATTCCCACATGTGGGAACAATAATTTTTCTTGTAATGAGAACTTTTAAGATCTACTCTCTTAGCAACTTTCACATATACAATACAATATTATTACCTATAGTCACCATACTGTACATTACATCCCAGTACTTATTTATTTTATAACTCTAAGTTTGTACTTTTTGACCACCTTTGCCCATTTCACCCCACCGCCACTCCCCACCTCTGGCAATCACCAAACTGTTCTTTGTATCTCTGAGTCTGTGGTCCTTTTTTTTTTTGATTCACATGTAAGTGAGATTATGCAATATTTCTCTTTCTCTGACTTATTTTACTTAGCATAATGTCCTCGAGGTTCATTTGTATTGTCACAAATGGCAAAATTTCATTCTTTTATGGCTGAATAATATTCCACTGTGTATTATATACCATATTTTCTTTATCCATTCATCCATCAGGGGGCGCTTAGGTTGTTTCCATGCCTTGGTTATTGTAAATAATGCTGCAATTAACATGGGGCTGCAGATATCTTTCTGAGTTCTTGTTTTTGTTTCTTTCAGATAAAAACCCAGAAGTAGAAATGCCGGGTCATATGGTAGTTGTATTTTTAATTTTTTGAGGGACCACCATTCTGTTTCCCATTGGCTGTACCAATTTACATTCCCACCAACAGTGCACAAGGGTTCCCTTTTCCACATCCTTACCAATGCTTGTCATTTCTTATCTTTCTGATAATATCCATGCTAACAAGAGTGATGTTGTTTAGAGTATGGGGAGAGAAGCAAATACTCTATGAAAGCCTGATCCAGTCATTTCTTCAAAAAAGAACAAACTAATGATAACTTTCACCTCACTCTCCAAATGTCTTCTTGGAATACCTGGATCATTTGGTAACTCTATGTTTAACATTTTGAGGAAATGCCAGATTGTTCTCCAAAATATCTTCCAAATTTCACATTCTCACCCTCAGTGTATGAGGGTTCCAGTTTCTCCTCATCCTCACTAAAGTTTGTTAATATTATTGTCTTTGATTATAGCCATCCTAATAGGTATGAAGTGGTATCTCCTTGTGGTTTTGATTTACATTCCCACGATGAGTAATTATGTTGAACATGTGTTATTGGTATTTGTATATCTTCTTTGAAGAAATATCTATTTAGATCTTTTGCCTGTTTATTTTTTGTATATACAATAAAGTATTGCAGCTTTAATTATTTATTTTTCCAGTCTCCTTGGGATATAATTAACAAATGAAATTGCATATGTTTAAAGTGTAAAATGTGGTGATTTGATAAATGTATACACTGTGAAATGATTACCATAATCAAGTTAATTTTATAGCTCTTTTTTTTTTTTTTTTTTTTTTTGCTGTACGCGGGCCTCTCACTGTTGTGGGCTCTCCCGTTGCGGAGCACAGGCTCCGGACGCACAGGCTCAGTGGCCATGGCTCATGGGCCCAGCCACTCCATGGCATGTGGGATCTTCCCGGACCGGGGCACAAACCTGTGTTCCCTGGCATTGGCAGGCGGACTCTCAACCACTGAGCCACCAAGGAAGCCCAGCTCTATTTTTTAAAAAAGGCTTTTACTGACTTAACTTTATGTTCCTAGGATCATGTTTTTTCTTTCTGCTTCTACTTAAAGCATTTGAGTAATCTTTCTATATTTTATATTAGCTAACTCAATTTATTTGGAGTCAAAGTTGAGTATAAATAAAGAAATAATTAAGCCAAGAACTGTATTGACCTAGTTTACAAGTTGTTTGTATAGAATAGAGAATATTTTGACCTTCCTCATGATCACATCACAAATTTTCCTTCCCCACCCCCAACTTTTATATCACTTACATTTTCATGAAGACAAAGTAACTGCAAATGTAATCTGCTCCAATGTATGCATCTGACATGCACTAAACCACTAAACGGCACATTTTGAAAACTTGTTTTTATTTTACAGTCCCCGAAAACAGGCAGAATAGCTTTTATTGCTTAAAACTGTAAACTTTTTGTTTATACTAATTTTTTAAAGTTTTATTTCCCCACAAACAAAAATAATATAATAAAATAATTATTTGTCTGTGAAAACAAGTGTTTTATAGAACAACAGTTTTTTTAAATCCTTCTACACGGCGTCTGTTAAAGATCACTTAACAAAATAGAGTTATTAATAGACAAAGCAGAATATTTTGCTATCTCAAGTACGTATTTCACTTCATTTTGATTATTCTTGAATCTTAGAAATCAAACAACTGTCTTAAGACATTCTGTATTAAACAAGGGTAATTGTTAACTATGAATTATTTGCCTGACGTGGTCCTTTCTTTTCAAATTCACATGGAATTTACTTAGCACTAACTAAGTAATTAAATACTATATCTTGTTTCATTTCTGTTTCTGACATTTTATTCTAATTTAGGAACAACACAAGTTGTTGTTCCTAAAAAGAAATTTTCCTCCAGTAAGTTCTGGGATGATTACCAAAATTATAGTGACCATGTTCCTATATGTTGAGTGAGTTCTTACATGAATTGTATAACCAGCCAAGAGTGAAGTTGAAGGACAGGGTCCCAGGGCTGGGCCCAGGTGATGGGGCAATGGACCCTGCTCTTCATGCAGACCGGTGGTTCTAACCAGGGGAATTTTGCCCTGAGGCATATTTGGCAATGTCTTCTCAACATTTTTGATTGTCACAACTAAGGCTCCAGGTGGCTCCAGGTGGCAGAGACGTGTGGGGAGAATTGACAGTGAGATGCACTGCTAGCCCCTAGCTGTCAGGTATGTTACTAAACACACTACAATGCACAGAACAATCCTCCACAACAAACAATTATCTGGCCCAAAATGTCAATAGTGCCTGAGCTGAGAAACTCTGATGCAGACAGAAAAGAAACTGCTCTATCCAAATATTCTGCTTCTTCCGCTTCTAAGTAGTAAAGGTCATTTTCTATTGAATTCCAGGAAGCGTGCTAGGTCTTTGACATTGAATCATTTTCTCTTTTAACCCTGGATCTATCACCTAGACTCACCCTTTCATTATTTATGCAACGTAGATGTTTTTCAGGGTAATTAAATAATTTTCCTAAGTTTGTAGAACTAGAAAGAGACCAAACCTGGATATGGACCCAAATCCAGACTGACTCCCAAAGTTTCCGCTAGTTTTATTACATTCTACGGCTTCTCTGCTGGCCTATGGCCACAGTGCTCAACTAATGAAGTCACGTTTTTCTAGATAGCACATCTTAGAAAATTGGAAAGAAACATAGGAATTCAATTGTAATCTAATTGGATGTAGAAAACAGCCCTTACTCGCCAAACCATTGCCATTGTAAGTTTGTCATTTTGAGTTAGAAATTTAAGAGAACACACTAAGATGTGAAAGACTAATACTTCTCTCCAATTTTCTCTGCTAAATGGACTTGAATGATTCATGAATTTCTCTGCTGTTAGAGTCATAAAACAGTGTTCAATTTGACATATGCTTTTAGAATTTTCACACATTTAAAGAAATTATTTATAGTATGATTAATCACCTAACACAGATTTCAATTTCACGCTACCTACTAAGTTTATAGATTCAGATGTGATAATGCTCTACACAGCATGGGTCTTACAGAATTTCCCCTCATGAGTCCCAGTAGTTGTATATGGCTTTATCATATTTTAGATGTCTGTAAAAATGAAAATACACCTGCTCTGTGGACCACACAGTAAAAATTGCTAGTGACTGCTTTGTTGATGTGGCGAATGAAAGGGACATATCCATTTGCTTTTAAGCATGACCTAGGTTATTCCAGAAGTGGTTTTCTTTCACTTTTCTTAGAAGTTGGTATAGATGGGGAATAAGGTTCTAGAATTCTACCTCTTGAAATGAGCAAGCTCATAACGGAGGAGACATGGAGCTGAGACACATCATAGACAAGTTAATTTTTGGTTAATTTTTCGTTAGTTTAGTATAAAAATAGGGTGTTAGGAAGGAAGAATATTGGATAACGGCCAGAATACACAATTAACAAGTGATTCAAATTCATTAAGAATCCAAATATGCACGATGTTTGAAACATTGCTCTAATAAAATCAAGCAATCTTGGTCCATGTTTTAATGAAACACCACCTACATATTAATGGTAAATTATTATCTTAAGTTGTAAGGATAAGAAGAAAATATACCACTCTTTTTAATCTCTACTTGAACATTTTCATCTAACCTGAATTTCATGTGATTCCTCCTCTTCCACCCATCAGCATCTATTTGTGGGAAGACTGTCATTGAGGTCTCTCAGTTGATCTGTTTCAGGAGACATCTTTCTTGTGATTATCTTCTTATGCATTAATATGCAAAACTAATATGAACAACACAAAAAAATAATATCAAGAAGAGAATAGGGAATTGACTAATATGGAATAAAATAACCATGAAAATAATAAGAAATCTTCATTATTAATTTTATCCTCAAGCCCTCCCACCTCTCACTATGTCAAGACCATCTTCAATTTACTCCATCAAATAGCCTTGGTTTTGCTGTAAGGCAAATAGAAATTTAGTCCAACATTTAGGAAAAGTCTTCTGTTTATATTTAATTATTGGCTAGGCATCTATAATTTTCAAATAAAAAATATGAATCTTTTCCTGTGAGCAAAGATATTTCAAATTCATCTAATAAGTGATATCTAATGCTTTTTATTTAGGTTGGACGTGGATATTCCTTCTGGTTGCCTAATTGCCCTTCTTTCTGACTAGTGCCTATTTCTACGTACCCCAAACAATTTCTAATTATACACAATAGCAAATACACAAAAATAATTTGTTTTGTGTCATCCATTCTGTGCCATTTCCCACAATTATTTTTCATCTGTGAAAAGTTTTAAATTGACATTTTTGTTTAAAGAACTCATAAATATATTTATTTATACCATGAACCAAAATCTAAGTAATTCTGGGGAAACAAATAAGCATCACAAGCAGGGGAAAAGGTAAAAGTAGGAGAAGGACAAGCAAAATATGCGAACATTTTTAGTGGCTTGTTAAAAGGAAAGCTCAAGTTAGAAAACCAACCTAGAGAAAGAAATATGGATGGAAATTTTCTGAGGTGCTGAGAATGAAGGGCTCCTTCTAGCTCAAGCCACGCACATCTGAAGCTAAGAAACACTGAGGTTATATTGCTTTACAACATGCATTTTGTTAAAAAGGTGGGCCATAAAATGAGAATCATGCTATATTCCCATTTTTACCAATCAATTAGATGTTTGTACAATTGTTCTAAATAAAAGATTTTACAAAATGAATTGAATATCATGATTATCACCCATACGGCTTCATACATGCCTCCTTGCTAAGTGGGAAAGAGTAAGTTTGGTCCCTGAGCCACCAGGGGCCAAAGAGTATTGAAGAATGGCACATCCTGTCTTGAGGCTATCTGACCACATCTTTAAGATCCTCTTTCCAAAGTCTGAGAGTAACTATAAGACATACAAAGTCACGATGTTCTGAGACAGTCCTCGACTTGTCCTCCACTATCACCAAGGGACAGAGTTCTCCACAGGAAAGTAACAAATATGAAACAAAGTATTCTGTTTACCACAGCCACACACAGGCTAAAGTAAAAATTCACCCCAAGAAAGACTCACATTTTCTGCAATAGAATCATTAAATATGTAATTTTAAGACCCTGGAAGACAGTAGAAGTCAGCACAAGTCTGTGTCTCATTTATAACCTAATAATTGAAATAATTTATAGTTTTTATAAAGTCCTCAACACAGACTGTACTTCCGGTATTTTGGCCTTACTTGTGTTCCTTCTATTCCTTTTTTTATTTTTTAACGTTGTTTGATTATAACCAATGTAAAAATGTTATATGTAACATTTTTAGGAAAAAAAAAAAAGAGATCACCGAGCCAGCCTGGCAGTGGGAAATGGAATAAGGCCTGAGACTTGAAAGGAATTTCCTGAATCGTTTAGTCTAATTTAAATGTTTGAGGTGCATAGATCCACAGAGGGAAGTATATTTGTCTTCACCTACACCAATGGCCCTGGGGCTGTGGGAGTCACAGTGTCTTCTCTGAGGTAAATGTTACCTGCTTTTGTGCAGAAAGGTTGCCAAGCCCTACCTCTGGAAAACTACAAGCTTGATTCAGACTTCCTTTAGTGTTTGCCAAATGGTGCTTTTCATTTGGTTTGATAGTCCTTTCACCCTCTTGATATGGATATAAAGAAGAATGAACAATTTGGAGAAAATCATGGATGGTATATCAAGGCCAAATTGGCTATAAGATGGCTTTGTTTCCAGTACCCCATTGTTGATAGCCTGAGATGAAAAAAATAACACTATAGCATTGTGATGATAATGATGACATAAACACAAAGCCAAAATATACAGTAAAAAGATTAATGCCAGACAAACAAAAAAAAGCCCAAAAAAGTGCAACACCTTCCTTTCTGAAGTGAGCTGAACAGTGTCCCCCCAAAGAAATGTCTACGCCCTAGTCCTTGGAACCTGTGAATGTTACCTTATTTGGAAAAATGGTCTTTACAATGTAATTAAATTAAGGAACTTGAGGTGAGGAGATCACCCTAGATTATCTGGGTGGGCCCTAAATCCAATGACAAGTGTCTTCATAAAAAACACACAGAAGAGAAGCCAGACATTCAGGGGAGAAGGCAATGTGAAGACACTGGCAGAGATTGAAGTGAGGTAATGATTAGCCAGAAGCTGGATTAGCCAGAGTCTCTAAGCGAGACTCTGTAGGGAGTAAGGTTCTGCCAACACCTTAATTTTGGATTCTGGAGATATATATATATATATATAGAGAGAGAGAGAGAGAGAGAGAGAGAGACACACACACACACACGTGTATACATACACACATACACATATGATTATGCATACACACAGGTACATGTGTGCTATATGTATGCACATATGTACACACATACTATGTGTATATGGATGTATTAAACATATGTGTGCTCATGTGTATATATTCATAATCAATATATTTATTATATAACTTCCATTAAACAACTCTTAAAAACTTGAAATGTTCTGCCATGTTTGGCAAATATCCCCCGGTGTCAGTTATGGTCTGAATGTGTGTATCCCCCCAAAACTTGTATGTTGAAATCCTAACCTCCAGTGTGATGGTATTAGTAGGTGGGGCTTTTAGGAGGTGTATAGGTCATGAGGGTAGAGCCCTCATGAATGGGATTAGTGTCCTTATAAAAAAAGACATGAGAGAGCTTGCTTCCTCTCTCTCTCCCCCTGCCATCAGATGATGGCCATAATGTAAACCAGGAAAAGTGCCTTCAGGAAGAACCCAACCAGACTAGCACCGTGATCTCAGATTTCCAGCCTCCAGAACTGTAAGAAATAAATGTTTGCTGTTTAAGCAACCTAGTCTATGGTATTTTTGTTATAGCAGCCCAAACTGAGACAGTGCCCCAGGTTCAGCAATTTTTCCTGGAGGATATTATCATGAGTTAAAAATCATATGGTAAGAAGACCTTGAGAATTCTATTATCCTGTCTTTTGCTTTCAGAATGCTTTCCACCTCCATGTCAGATGCCCTATTCAAGTTACAGTGCTTAGACATGACCCATTTTCTAAAGGAGATGCTTCCACTGTGATGAGCCTATCCCTGATGGATCACGTGAAGTTGCACTGAAGCTGTGTGAAATAGCTGGTTTTCCGTCTATGACAATCTCCTTAATTAACCTTAGATTACTTATAATCCTACATTTTTGTGCAATTTAAACAAGGGATATTTACTACCAATAAATACTGACAATGAATCCTTTAAGAAAAGTGTGAGAAATGCATTTTCAAACTGTCCATATATGGATACACGTGTCACCGATGAATGAGGGCAAATATAATTTTTCCTTTCTCTTATCTTTTAGAAAAAGTTGCTTTTTTATATCCCAAGTGATTTCAAACAACCCCCTCCTAAGCTGTGATAGAAGTGAAAAGGCTACTAAAAGCAAACTCCTACACAACGTATTCATGAAAGTAGATCAGTGTGGTAATTTGGGGCCCCACTCTTGATGGCCCAAGAAGGTTTCTATACTCAGGAATCCAGTGGGGATAAACTCAGGTAATTCATTTTCTGCAAAAGTACAGAGATGAGGCTCAGACACTAAAGAAATGATGAGAAATAACTTACAGAAAAAATTATGTTATGCTCCTTCAGAAAATTATATATTATGTTAATATCAATTATTAATAACAGTAATTTCAAACTTCTCTTGTTCCCCATATTCTCACTTCCAACAATCCACCCTTGCAAGCATGGCCTATGACTGTCAGCCTTTCTTCATATAAAATAATGTGCTTATAAAGTTAGCATACTTGCCATGCAACCCAATATGGTTGCCCTAAGGTGTGCTTGATCTCCCAACTGAACTGGGTAAGTCCAGGGTTTTAAAAGGCAGACATGGAACACTGGATGCTTTAACAACATAATCAGTCTCCTGTTTTCTAAAGAATGTCTAACAATTCAGTCCCACTGTCTCCAGATGGAGATTCTCCATTACTCTTGCAACTTATGTTGGCAGGCAGGCTCCAGACCTGTCCAGCCCATGTTAGATGACTGGAGATAACACATTTCTCCGGCATTTCGTTTGGTAAAGACTATAAAAGGAGGCTAAAAAAATATTCACTAGGTTAGAAAAGCAGTATTGAAGGAGATACTGCATAATTTTTAAATTTTATAACTGGAATTTTTAGAACACGTGAAGACAACACCGAATTTCAAGTGTATGAAGGGAGCTCTAACAACAAAAGGATTTAACCCAGATGTCTCTGGACCACTCTAGTACTTGGAAATCCAACCTTCCCTCAACAAAAGGAAACCTACAAGAAAATCAATTCTAAATGTGTTCAATTATAATTGTTACCATGATATTTTTCAAAGAAGATGGGAATAATTCTGAGAATCAGAAAAATCCGATTTTGTAACAGGGAAGAGCCAAATCCAATTGTTGGATCTGTTTCTTTTACTTTAACCTTTGCTTCCCATTGCTCTTGTTCACTAAAAGGATACTGTCTCTACATAATGGCCTGCCTCGGGGAGCCCCGCCCCTCTGCCTGAATGTTAAACCAAAGTGCGGTTGTTCAGGGAAACATCCAGACCCTGTCCACCTGTGGATGGCTGCAAGAAAGAAGGAATTAACACATCCCCTCCCAGAGGCTGGTCATTCCAGGAGATATTTGCAAAACTTATGGTCTTTTTACTTTACTTCCTCATCTCCTCCCCCCACTCTGTGCTATAAAAGAAATTGGCATCCAAACCCCGATAAGATGTTGAGGCATTAGTCTGCCATCTTCTTGGTCTGCCTGCTTTCCGAATACAGTCGTATTCCTTGCCTCAACACCTCGTCTCCGATTTCTTGGCCTGTCGTGGGTGCACCGAGCAAGCTGGGACTTGGTAACAAATTTAATGATTGTCTGACAGTTTTTCTAATGAGCACTGCTGTACCTCCCATCTTTTTCTTTTTTTCATTGCTTACCAAAAAGTATCATTTTTAACTGAATCATGAATCTCAAATTATAAAAATAATGATCAGGTTTAATGAATACATTTTGTACCAAGGAGGTAATGGTAAGTCCAAGAATTTTAGAAAATATTCTTATTAAAAATAAGTACATTAATTTCATTGGATATATATAACTATGGGCTCTTTTTAATAAATTATGTTCATGAATAGAGATGAGTCTTTTTAAAATTTACATTTTTAATAGTCAAGTAGTAGACAGAATTAGTTATGGTGTAGACCTAAGAGTCAGAGGATGGTCAGAATTCACACTTTTTAAAAAAACTGTCTGTGCTAGAAACATTTCATATAGATCCGGGAGACATATGTGTATGCTTTGACTAATGATGACACAAAGCCTAAACATGCATAGTCAGAGCTATAGAGGTTTGGTTGGTTGAGTCAGGCAAGGGCATTTGATGATTTCAGCAACAGCCTCTTATTTTTATTTTTTTTTTAATAATTTCTCTCTGCTCCAATCTTTTTCTCATTCAACAACCATATTAGTATGTTTAAAACACCAATTCTAGGTCATTCTCTTTCGCAAAAACGCTCAGCTATCTTGTAAGACA
Organism: Monodon monoceros; assembly: GCF_005190385.1. Lineage (NCBI taxonomy): Eukaryota > Metazoa > Chordata > Mammalia > Artiodactyla > Monodontidae > Monodon > Monodon monoceros. The sequence continues at coordinate 107,059,900 of NW_021703768.1, read as the reverse complement.
GCACTCAAATCTCCCATCCTGCTTATAACATGCTTTCTAAATACACCTTTCTCTCAACTATTCACCAATGTCTTCCATGAATACCTAGTACTGCTCTTTGCCCCAAACTGTCCAGTTCCAACTTTAAGTCTTACCTTGTGCTTTACATGCCACCTGTCCCTTCTCAAATGGTCAGCTATGTAGTTCGAGCCCAATTTCTTTTCAAAATATCTCAGTATCTTTAACACTTATGTATCTGAATTCCTGTAGCACTTATTTTCTCATCTGCTTATTTTAGCATCTAATTATATACTTCTGCAACTCGTTAATTATTATTTTAAACTTCAATCAGGTTTCTATGATTAGGTATTTAAATAATAATCACTGTTGTATATGAGACCTTACTGTTTTCCAGCTAACAAAATGTTTTGCTCCTATCAGACCCTTTTTACCTGTTGAATGAATGAGTGTCGAGAGAGGAAGTTCAAGTATAGTGATCTAGCAAAACCAAAAGTAATGTGAGGTCTCCTGGTTACATATGTCCAAAAAATATGCAATATATAATAGCAACTAAGTTTTCATCTGTGACCACATCAGGAAAGGTCTACCAGCAGGAAATGACTTGGATATGTGGTCAAGACACATCTTCTAGACCTCAATAAAGATTTTGACAAGACTTTTTTTCTAGTCTGTATTATTTTCAGTATGTCTTCCCCTGATATTGCAGAATATCTAATAGTGCCTGCTACCATCTCACTTTGACTCTTTGGAAATGTGGACTTAAAAAATTATTCACAACCTAAAAGTTGAGAGTTATGTTTTATTTGGCAGGAAGTTTTAGGAGTCCAAGCCTGGGAGGCAGCATCTCAAGTAACCCTGAGATAACTGTTCCAAGGAGGCAAGGCAGGGAGCCAGGTTATATAGAAGTTTTGCAACAAAGGGCAGGTAGTCGGGATTATCAAAAGATTATTGTAAATTAAAGAAAACCAGATATCCTAAGTTAAGGAATTTAGTGCTTTTCTATGTATGGGAAGATGCAGGAGTCTGAGCTCACTGAAATCATTCCTTTGCTATGCACCTCAACTCTCTGGGGCCAGTATCCTGTATTTTCACATCCTGAGTTTCCTCAGGGCTCACCTTAGGGAGTGGCTGCAGTCTGATGGCTGCTAGATGGCAGGTATTCTTTCCTTCCTGAGTTCCCTCAGGGCTCACCAGCTCACATTGGAGGGCTGCTAGCATTGATGACTGTAACATCCTTTGTTTACTGATATGGCAGGAAATATTTCACTTCTCAGAAAAAATAAGGTTGTTTCAAGATGTGCCTGAAATTCTGTTCCCAACTTTTCAAAAAAGCAAAAATAGATATTATACTTCCAAGTAAGTTTAGTTGGTTGGTTTGTCACATGGTTTCTTTGAAAGACTAGGATTATCTAGTCATCATCATTGAAATATATTTTTAAAATTTATAATCATAGCCAGTTTACAAGTTACATGAGACAAGATAAATTTTACATTATCACCACAACTTGTTTTGGACCCCAGACAATATGCACTGTATTCACTAAATTTAGCTCCAGATTGAGTTGCCCCTAAAATAAATCTACCTTCAAATGATGATTTGACATTATTGATAACATTTTTAAAAAACTGGTTCATACATTGAAGGCAATTACAAAGGAAGTGTTCCCCCCAAAAAGGCAAATTTTGAGTATCTTTTTAACTCCCAAGTTGGAATAAGGAAGAACCTTTGTATTCTATTACAAGTTAATCACTAAAGGAATGTTGCTTATAAGCTTAATTTTCACATAATGGCCCATCTCTGGGAACCCTTCCTTCCAGGTAATGAACAGTAAGCTAAAATACCTTTGTTTTAGGTCACCGGGAACATCCTGACCAGGCCCACCTGTGAATGACTGCTGGGAGGAAGAAATTAACACATCCCCTCCAGAGGCTGACCAGAACCCAAAAATGTTTGACTTTACTCCCTCCCCTTTCAGTATAAAAGAAGCCTGAATTCTAAGTCAGGCAAGATAGTTCTTCTTTGAAGATAAATAAAAAAAGAAATATTCTATTATATGTATAAGTTCTGGTGTGTTTGTTAATATACTGTTACGTTCTAGCCATACGCTATGAATGTGTATGTGTTTTTATATGGTTCCTTTCAGTTAATACATTTACTGAATATCTTTCATCATCCAGGCACCTTACTGGGGATAGAAATAGAAATAAAATAAAATACCTCAAGTGGCTCATATCTAATGAGGAAGACATATACATATATGATTAATTATAACAAAGTATCATATGTAACTGTACCTGGGCATCTCAAATGTTCATTTTGTGGTTACTCTTGGCAGATGAGGGAAGTAGAGGAACGTAAGCCTTTTCCGTTATCACAAGTGCTCTGTTAAAACACAAGTGACAATTTCCCTTTATGGAGCTTACGTTCTAGTAGAGAAAGGAAGACAATGATCAAAACTAACAAGCAAATACACCGTGTTAGATAATAGTAGCATGAATTACAGAAAAATGAAGCAGGAAATGGGGATGGTGGTATCGGGGGAGATTAAAATGTAATAGGGTGACCAGAGAGGCCTTTGGGAAAATGTAAAAGTTGAGCATCAGCTTGAAGGAGGTAAGGGTATAGTCACAGCAGGTATTTAGAGAAAGAATGTTCCAGGCAGGTGCAAAGAGCCTGCTGGAGGAGTCTGGTTGTACCATTTAAGGAAGGGCAAAGAGCCTGTTGTGTGAGAGAAGAGAAGCCAGTGTGCAAACAAGGAGAGGGGGCAGTGGCGGGGGCGGGGAGTGGAGAACTGATATGAGGTGAGATCAGAAAAGTAAGGACGAGGTGCATGTGTCAGAGGGCATCGATGCTCGGTATTACTGATTGAACCATTCTTGAGTGAGATGGGAAGCTATTGGTGTTTGGGAGAAGAAGAGTAATATGATCACACATTTTAACAAAGTCACCATGGATGTTGGGTTAAAAATAAACTGATGGGACAGAGCAGAACCAGGAGAACAGTTAGGAAGCTATTGCACTCATCTACTCCAGGAATGAGAGTATCTTAGACATGGCTGACAGTTGTGAAGATGGAGAAAAGTGGTCAGAGTTTGGATCTCTTAAAACAATGAAGCTAAAAGTGTATACAGATAAATCAGAAGTTAGGATGTGGGAGAAAGAAGGAGGCAAGAACAAACCCAAGGGTTAGGACCTGAGTCACCAGAAAGAATTGCCAAGAGTTCAGTTTTTAGATGTGAGGAGTCCATGAGACCTTCAAATAGAGACATGGAGTGGGCACTGAGGTCTGGAGTGGAGAGAAGAAGTCCTGGCTGGAGATACAAATTTGGAAGTCATCACATGTTTGAAGATCCAAACCTATGTTGAAATGTGAGTCAAAATGGTTTTATCATCTGTATTGACTAAATAGAAACCCACAAAGTTTGAAAAACAGCACAAGGTGCCTTGTCAGCAGGGCAGAACAGAAATGAAACTTCTACCTCTGTAGTCTTAGATTAGGACTCTTCCATTTACAACACTTGTCCTGTTTAAACACACCTACCATCTTGCTATACTTATTTGTTCCAGCCTCCATGGAAACCCCTTCAGTGCCTATTTCTTGAACACCCACCATGTGCAGGAACTGTTCTTGGGACTGCAGATACAACAATGAACAAAGCAACAAAATCTGTCTGTGTGGAGCTTACATCTTATTAGGGCGGACACAAACAAGCAAATACTCAAGTAAATGTATTATAGATTGGGTGATGATAAATGTAAATTTTAACAATAAATCAGGATGGGGGGAAAGGCGTACTACGGGAGGAAGGGGCTTTATGGTGTTATTATTTTTTACAGGAGAGTCATGGAAAACCTCATTGAACTAAACTGAGCATAGACCAACAGAAATTAGAGAGCCGTGTGGAAACTGGCGGAACAACTTTTCAGAGGGAATAGCAGTTTGAGATGTTTCCCCCTCTAAGTCAGAAGAGAGGCCAAATAAGATTTGTGATTAAGGATATCGTCTTCTGGCCTAAAAGTAAATAGATTTTTCACCAGGTAGTTTAATTTATAAAAGAACAAACAGATTCTGCATCATGGGGTGATAAATACACATTGCTCTAGAACTTAAGAATATGAACAATAAAATAAGCAATAATGTAAACTGGTTACATTATAGAAGGTGGAAGTTCACCTTTGAATCATTCTTTACATGTCCCCAAACCAAAAGATACATTAACTGTACACTAATACGTTACTGTAAATAGGCAACCTTGCATGTGCTGCCATCTTGTGGCACAATAGAAAAGTGTTCCTAAATGACTACATTAATGACTACATTTATGCTACTACTGGATCACTTAGTTGACCAAATACATGACCCAAGAGATAAAAGTATGCTTTACAACTGATCTTTGAAATTAAATACCTTTGAGTTAAATTAACATTGAACAAAACAACTGAAAAAGTGAAACATAAAAACTGAGACTATCAACTTCCCTTAAAAAATAATTATTGCTGTTAAATTACTTCACCACACATAAAGTTTCTTCTCAATACACACATTTACACAAATACATACATTTAAGATTAATTTCACTATTCTGTAATCCCCAAGTCAACCTTTTTCTAAACGTAAGCAGATCTTGTCATTCAATCTTTGATGAATTGTTTACTACATATGCTAGATAACACATAACTTTCATTCTTCCCCCATGTCCATGACTTTCATACTTTTTAGCTGTAAGTGACCTGAACAAATCAGTTGTCTGAGTATTTACGAGCACTGTGCGGGAAGGAATAGGATTCCCGATGGGGAGCTGCCTGAGGAAGTGAATTAACCTGTCATGGAGAGTAACTCCCTGTCTACTGGAGAGTTAAAGAACATGGGACATCACCAATGTTATTCTAACCTCATTTGCCTTGAGAGCAAACATGTGTGAGAGATCACCCTACCATAACACTGAGTCACAGGTTTGACTGTTGCCTCCAAACAGTACTTGTCCATACAGTGTGCTGTGGCCCTGCTCACACCTGATCCCAGATCCATCACTTTTATCTTAAAATAGATTGCTTCTTGGTGGGTCCCACAGACCTATTTCACCTCCCCTACTATATTTTTCGTTAAGGTATAATTGACACAAAACAGTATATTGGTTTCAGGTATACAATATAATGATTTGATATTTGTATGTATTGTGAAATGGTCACCACAATAAGTCTAGGAAACATCCATCACCACAGATACAGAAACTTTTTCTCGTGGTGAGAATTTTAAGATCTATTCTCTTAGCAACTTTCAAATATGCAATAAAATATTATTAACTATAGTCACCCTGCCGTACATTACCTCCTCAGGACTTATTAATTTTACAACTGAAAGTTTGTACCTTGTTTCCCCTTTCATCCATTGCCCCCCACCACCCTCCTGCCTATTCTCTCTGTATCTATGAGGTTTGTTTTACTTTTTAAGATTCCACATATAAGTGATATCATATGGTATTTGTTTTTCTCTGTGTGACTTATTTCACTTGTTATTCACTTATTTCACTTGGTGTTTTTATACTGTCAAAAGGCGTGGCATTTACATTTGGTTCTATAGCAGTAACTCCTACAGTTGTTTAACCTTGGTTCCATGTTTAAATGTATTTGACGTTTATGGCAGAGATGGTCAGTGGCCCTCCTCCTTGTCCATTGTCTATAACAGAAATCTCAATCTTTACCTGCACACTTGGTTGCCCAGAATGAAAACCTCCATTTCCCAACCTAGATGGGGCTATTGGACTAAGTTTTAGCCCATGAGAAGGAAGCATAAGTGCTGAGTGACTCCAGGAATCTTTTCTAAAAGGCAGCTAGTGTTCTATACATTAATTTTTTAAAAAAATCAATTTCAAGAAGAAGTATGTGTGTTGGGGGACTTTAGACACATTCTATAAGATGGAAAATAAATTGTACAAAATTTCAGGGACGCAGCACATCAGTTAAGATTTTATAAGCCCAATAGTATGGGGTGTGCCAAGACATCCCCTCCAAAATAAAAGACAAATGATCACTTCTCAATGCCTGGCCCCCTTGGTGAAGAACCATCCAAGCTCTAAACTCCCCGTTAGATTGACTGAGACCTCTGTTGCAATTTCCCTGTCTACCCAATCCTGATTTTCCCACTTCCTTATACGTGACAAGAGAGGAGTATCACCCCACCTCCCCCTAATTAAACTCCTGCACACATAGTCCTTTTTCTTAGTGCTTTTCCAGGAAACCTAACCTAAGATACCTTCTAGTGTCCACCCTATCTCCGCTCAGACCTATATGATTTACACATTCTTCTGAACCACAGAGGGTCTGATGTTAAGTGTATTTAACACCGAACTTGAAGCTGCTCTTATCCATTTAGGTGTAGTACATACCGTTATACACAATATACAACGTGATCCTATACATACATGTGCAGATTTTTAAAATACTGAACAAAGGTCACAAAATGTATATAGAATTATCTCTAGATTGCAGATAACTTTTATTATTCTTTTTTTACTGAATTTTGCCTAAAAAGAAAATTTATTATTTTTATAACAAAAATTTTTTAAGATAAAGTAAAAAACCGTCCCATCTAATAATAACGATAACTATAACAACCAAACAGGAATACCAAATACACCAAATAAATCAGATGGAATTCATCATACAAACCCTGCTTGTAGTGACTGATAGGCACATAAATTATCCCAAGTCTATCCCTTTTTCTGCATTTCAAGTTGAGTAGAGAGAAATTCTGTAGCTCTGAATAAGGAATATTGCAACACTCGAAAAGAATAAAAAACGAGGAGATATTTCTGCAGCCTCTGTCAAGTGATGTTTCTGCTGCAATCTGCTTTGAGTCAAGTAGAGGATAAGCATTATAAATGTGTGCAGTGAGACCAACAGTATAACACATTTGCTTAGATTTGTCCAGGTTAATCGACATGGATGATGTTTGAGGATTTATCGGAGAGGAGGGATTTCTGGTGTTATTAGAAATTATTAGAAATTTCAGAATGGATAGTTACTTTTTGCTGACTTTTGAGATCCTGGCTTACAACCTTAACTCTCCTGAAGTATGTGGTTGGCTTTCCTTTCTTTTTCCTTCTAGTCCCATCCTATGCAGTTTTCCAATTTTTTTTTGCGGTACGCGGGCCTCACACCGTTGTGGCCTCTCCCGTTGTGGAGCACAGGCTCCGGACGCGCAGGCTCAGCGGCCATGGCTCACGGGCCCAGCCGCTCCGCGGCATGTGGGATCTTCCCAGACCGGGGCACAAACCTGTGTCCCCTGCATCGGCAGGCGGACTCTCAACCACTGCGCCACCAGGGAAGCCCCAGTTTTCCAATTTTTGTTGCATTTCTTGTGGGGGGAAACTCATGATCCTTTACAGAGTTAGACCTAATGTTTATTTGGAGAGGGTGCATTTCTTTCTCTGGAGCTATTAGCTACGGAGTTAGATCAATTGTTTCTCAGTATAGATAACATTGGCTTTTTACACCACTTATTTTTGAGGTCTATTTTTTTTCATATAGTGATAATCATAAGCCAAAGTTACAGTTGAAATGCCCACAATTTGCTCTGTGTGTGTGTGTGTGTGTGTGTGTGTGTGTGTGAATCCTGTGAGACCTCTCTAGGACTTCATGGGTCTGACACACAAGTGTCTCTATCTCTTAAGATAACACATTTACACATCCAGATTTGTAAGTCCACCTATATTAATGCCACATTTTACAAATTACATCTTTTTTCTTCTAAAGGCTTTAATTTTAAGTGTAGCTAAAATGTTTTTAAATAAAACTATTACCTAGTCCTAACATTGTGTGGTCAATTATTAAAGTATATTACCACAGCTAAATGCCTTGGAATATTAAGAATAAAGACTATAAAATGTTAAATGGGCTTGATACTTATGCATTAATATTATATAATTTTAATAAACAGTTTTTCTACAATCATAAGTAAGCCTGCATGGACTCTTGAATGGGCACCGGGAATCAACTTCCCTGAGAAATCACACCCCTTTCTTTTTGATGCTTGTTTGGGAATGGTTACCTTCTTAATAGAGTCTTGGCTCTTTAAAGGTTGGAATTTGGGGTTCATGTTTTTACTCCATAGCAGTTAGCACAAGTACCCTTGTCTTGTGTACAGATGGTGCTAATAGTTATTTGTCTGATAGGCAAGAGGTTAATATTATCATGAGACTGACTATAGAAATTTGTGTTGCTAGCTTTGAGTAAGGACAACAGTTGATACTATTTGGTTTAACAGCAAGTGAATGGGTGTGCACAGATATTCCAATGTTATCCTGAGCCCATTGTGACTGTATGTGGCTTATTAAAGATGGCCACAAGCTCTTTGACACTTCATCCATTTGAACTGGGTACAATGTCCCTTCCCTTTGAATCCAAGTTAAGCTTTGACCGCTGTGGCCAATGGAGTATTGCGGAAATGACAATATACTAGTTCCAAGTCTAGGCTAAAAATGATGGACAACTTTCACCTTGGTTTCTAGGAGGCCCAGGCCACCATGTAAGAAGTCTGGCTAGCCTGAGGGACAAAACAAATGGAGAAGCCCTGAGATTACAGTGGAGAAGAAGGAGTGACAGCTGTTCTTGCCAAAGTGTCACACATGTGAATGAATCCATCTTGGAGCCTCCCAACCAGACCAGCTACCAGCTGAATACCATCCAGTGACCTCAGTTGATGACACATGAAACAGGAAAATAATCCAGTTTAATTCTGCCTGAATTCCTGACTCACAAAATCGTGAGGTGTAAGGAAAGGATGGTTTTAGGCCATTGCTTTTTGGGGTAGTTTCATACACTGCAATCAATAACCACAACATTCCACACTGTGGTTTGCCCAGGACTGTCTCAATTTCTGCCAGTTGTCCAGGCATTCTGTCATGATCTACATTTGTTCAAGGTTCTTCATTTTTCACAAAGTATTATTAATAATTGTGTTAAAATACACCAAGATAGGTCTGGTAGTTTCTTTCATGGTCTCATGTAGAAGAGTGTGAGAATTATGTGGAATGAATAGTTTTGACTTGTTACCTAATTTAAACTGAAAGACAACCAACATAACTCCTTCTCTTTTCCAGAAACCTTCAGATTGAAGAAAACTAACATTTTCCTTTCAAGGTCAGTATGCAGGATGCTTGCTGACAAAGTGATGTTCCTGGGACATAAAATGCAACAGACAGCCATCTTCTGGTCTTGGATAGGGGTGGAGGAACACTGTACACTCTGCTCTAGCCAGCCACTGGGCAAACCAGCCAGTGGTGCTTTCGTCTTGCCTTACTCTAGAGATAGATAAATCTGCCAGGCCACCAGTCCTGCATGAAGACTCTGTTCATGATAGATGGGAGTGAGGTCGGGGGAAACATGAGAAATTATAGGTTGCCTGTAGGCGATTACTGTGTAGGAAATAGATCTGAAGCTCTCCTTTTATGGAGTGAAGAGGGAGTAGTCTGAATTCTTGATGTAGTGGTATTGTCAGTATTGTATCATACAAATGTATAATATTTATTGTCTATAAAATTTTAAAATTTTGCAATAGAAGCAATGAGCTAAAATAAAAGTGCCTATTTAAGGAAAATTAGTATTGAATTTTCATTTCTTAAGAAAGTAGATGATAAAAAGTAACTTGCACAAAATGTTCATCATTTCCCATCCACCATGATACCTGTAGTACTGTATCACTAACACATGAAAACCAGAAGACATAAATCTCCTAAATAAGCATTAGTATCTACTTCAAAAATTACTTGTTTTAAGAAGATGGTGCCTGGAGAAAACAATTTAGTACGTGCACTTGCAGAAAATGTGCTTACACATCAACCTGTGAAGTATCACTTTCATTTTTTTCTAAGTTAAATGTGTTCATTTTCAATTCCAAGATTTCTTGTCCATATGTAAAAGTGAAGTAATATCTGTTAATACATCCATTATTGGCAAAAGAAAAACTTGGTAAATAATTAATGCTGTTTGTTCATCAATGTCATTGGGTACTTCAAATAGAAAATCAATTCATTCATAAAAGTAATCATTCAAATAACTTTCATTCAATTATTGGAATCAAAGAGAAGTGTTTGGTTCATTTTGCACAATAAAACAGCTGACAGAGTGGATTATATTGTAAAATGTGTTTAAAAGTTCAACACTGAAGATAGAATAATTTGTAGTAAAAATGTGATGACAAATTCAGAACAAAGATTATGATAAAAACAAGAGTCCTAAAAAAAATTGAGAGAATCGTTCACTTGGAATTGGTGGTGGTACACACATAGTTCATAACTGAGTTCAAGCCAGCTTCAAGATTCTACCAATTGAAATGGAATGTGTTAATTGTCCAAATTTGCAATTTGTAAATATTATTACATATAGATAGTTTGAGTAATGGGTCTAAAATTTTTTGGTGATGAAACTGATATTTAATATCTTAAAAATCACTTCAGCATAGCTGCAGGCACTTCACTACTTGAATATTAACTGAAAATTAGATGTATTTGAGCCTGCCTTGTAAATCAACCTAAGTGTTCTACAATGGCATTGAACATTTCAGTAAGTTAGTCCTTTAGCGTTTAGAAGAATTTTCTTTAAAATTAGTTGGAAACTTTTAATCAAAATGTTGCACGAGTTGAGCATTAAAAATCTTTGAAACACTTGCATATTGCACCAACTGAAAGCATTGCTTACAAAATGGAAAACAAGGAAAAATCCTCCTTACAAAGCTAAAGAGAAACTGAACAAATTAGATAACATGAACTCAAAGGATGTACATTATTTAAGATAGATGTTCTATAATTGAAATTTGAAATGTCTCTATTTGTGTGGAGAATCTTTAATGGAGCTCATTTTTCAATAAATTTAAATTTTGTACTGGAGTGGAATAAAATTGAGAAGGCCTACAGTTTTCTAAATTTAAACTTGCAAAACATTGAAAAGAATCATACATAGAGAGGATTTTTTGATAAATGTTATCTTGGAGTAATATTTCTCAGAGACGGTTTCTTGAATGGAGGCAAAAAATACCCAAAATATTAAGCTAAAATTAGGGTTAAGGTTAGAGTTAGAGTTAACAGTTTAATACAAAGTTTAAAATTGAGAAAGTCTTCTATTTAGCAGAACTTGTTCTGAATTTAGAAAGCATGTCAGCATGTGTAGTGAGAGCACTTTATCAAGTAAAATTATCATAGTCTACAGTCAAGCTCACTTCAAATTCAGTACCGTAAAAGACAATTTTCAAAAAGATTGCAGACAATTTTATGAAAAATTAAAAATAATAATTTATATTGAACATATATTCTCTAGGAAATATTAACAACAATGTATTAAAAGCAGAAATAGCTATAAAACTGATAAAAGTATGTGAATATATATATAACAAAAACAATTATTTTGCTTCTATTTTTAATTTTCAGCTAATCAATATTTTACTTTAATGTATACGGGCATAGTCTATTTTTGAAAATGGATATTAAATAGAACAATTTTATAGGTCCATAAAAAAGATAAAACTAATTTACTGGCTCACAAATATTTCTAAAAGTTATAATATTTTAATGATTTTAGTGCCCATGTTTGCTCTCAAAAGCATCCCAGTTTGAAGGATAAATTATGTGGCCACTTTGCTTATTTCCAATCTGAATTATTTTTCTTTAATTTTTTTTCATTTTTTAAATTGAAGAATAGTTGATTTACAATGTTGTGTTAGTTTTAGGTGTACAACAAAGTGATTCAGTTATACATACATATATATCTTTTTTTTTCAGATTCTTTTCCCTTATAGGTTATTACAAAATATTGAGTATAGTTCCCTGTGCTATACAGTAGGTCCTTGTTGGTTATCTATTTTATATATAGTAGTGTGTATATGTTAATCCTAAACTCCTAATTTATCCCTCCCCCTCCTTTCCCCTTTAGTACCCATAAGTTTATTTTCTATGTCTCAGAATACACAAATATAACCATCTTTAGTCAAATGCTTTTAATTATGACTCACTGAAGAAAGATATGAGAATTTGTTTAGTCAAAAAAGATAGAACTGCTGATAATACAAACAATGGAAAATTGTTTGGATTTAATTTATCAGGAGCTTTTATGTATGCTTAAATATTGACAACAAAATTTAAGAAGCAAATAGAGCAAATGACATAAAACTGTTGTCCATCTCTTACAGCCCTCTGGTAAGCCCCAGTGATTTTCAAATCAGCCAAGAGGACTTGTCTTCCTGGTGCCAGACCCCAGGACTGGCGTGCCTAATGTGTGGTTCAAACCCCTTCCTCTCCAGGGAGGATCCCCAAGCCTGTGACATCTCCCTCCTCTTCTGGGTCACCACTAGGGGTGCAGATACCTTCTCCTCCCCTCCTACCAACTCTATGTGGTTCTTTCTTTACAGCCCTGTTTGTAGAAGAGCTGCTCTGCTAGCCTTTGGATCTCCCTCAGAGAGAGTTTGTCTACATGTAGTTGTAGTTTTGATGTGATCATGGGGAGAGGTGAGCTCAGGGTCTTCCTACTCCACCATCTTGAGCCACTCCCACCTCCCACCATCCATTAGTTTTGATTTTAATTATTATTCTTTTCAGAATTTCTATTTTGTTCTTTCTAATCTATTATGTCATTTGTCCTCTTCAACAGTGGTAATTATTTATTTTGCATACCACAAAATTCACTATTTTACAGTATACAATACAGTGTTTTTAGTATATTCACAAGGTTGTGTAATCATCACTACTATCTAATTCCATAACATTTTTATCACCCCAAAAAGAAACCCCATATCATAAACAGTACCCCCATTACATTTCCACTCAATTCCCGCCAAACCCTAAATTACATTCTCTTTTTATGGATTTACTTATTCCACATGTTTTATAGAACACAATCATACAATATGCATTTTTATGTATGGTTTCTTTCAGTTAATATAATGTTTTTAATGTTCATCCATGTTATATAGCATGTATAAGTGCTTCTTTATATTTTATGATTGAACAATATCCATTGAACATATCCATTGTATGGATATGCCACATTTTGTTTATCCATTCATCAGTTGGATACACTGTTACAATTTGGATTGTTTCCACTTTTTGGCCATTTGAATAATGCTGTCTTTTGGAGATAGCATATAGTTGGATTATGTTTTTATAACAATTCTTCCAATATCTGCCCTTCAACTGAAGAATTTGGTCCGCTTGCATTTAATGTACTTACTAATAAGGTAGGCATTATGTCTACCATTTTGATACTATATTTATTTTCTATATATCTGGAAAGCTTTTCCCTCAGGTATCCACAAATTTCACTCCTTCAAGTCTTTATGATCTTTTCTCAAATATCAGCTTCTCAGTTATGTCATTCCTGGCTGGCCTGTTTAAAATTAGAGCATTTCTAACACATACATTTCCTAACTTCATTTCCTGTTTGATGTTTTCTCTCCAGTACTTATCATTATCTAAAATACTATATATTAAATTTATTCATTTTGCTTAATGTATGTATTATGTTGTATAGAAACAAATTTAGTGCATTACACCATAAGCTCTGTGAGGGTAGGGTTTTTTTTTCCTGTTTTATTCACTGGTGTATCTCTAGCACCTAGAAAAGTCTTGCCCATAGTAGATAAGGCTTGCCTATAGTAGATGCCCAATAAATATTTTGTTGAATGAATGGTCAAAATAACTGGTCATCTTTTTCTATGAATCTGTCAGTGGAAGCTGGTTATTTTCTTTTCAGTCAAAAACACTATGAAAATTTCAGAAACTGAATTTTAAATGCTGTGTTTAGAGAAAATTAAAAGAGAAGTCATTTATGAAGCTTATTATATGTGATACACAAGGCTTGCAGATGCTAACATGGGGGATTTGCAAAATAGAATTCAATAGATACATTAATTGAAGTCTCTGCATAATCGGAAGGTGAAGTTGACCTGGCTCAGGGGGGCTCCTAACTTCAGCATATCTCTTTCTTCTTACAGATGGGGCAAGAAGTGTTAAGCAGCTGCAGTCATCCCAAACATAATCACTTACCTCCAAATCCAGATATCTTTCTGCCACTTAACATTCTGTCTTTGCTATTTCAAGGGCCCTCAAACTCAGCGTATCTAAAACCAAAATATATTTCTCTTTACATGGAATCCTTTTCCCAAGAATGCCATTTCAATCATCCTATTACACAACCATTATTGGCACATCACTTTCCATAAGTCCTAATATAAAATCTATCATCAAATACTGTTTCATTCACTATCTAAATAGTTAACAAAATTATACATATTTTTCCATCTCCATCACTACTATCCTAATCCAGGCTACTATCATCTCTGTTTTGCTTCCTGCAGTAGATCCTTAACTGATCTCCCCTCTGCCACTTTTATTCCTCTTTGATCCATTCTACACACTTCAGCAAACATTGTTTCTATTAAAACTTCTGCTTAAAATATTTTATCATCATCTCTCCTAAGAGAAAGAAAAAAATTCTGAATTTGACCCAAAGCTCTGAATGGTTTGGTCCCTGTCTACTAATTTTGAACCATTCTCCCTCTCCCTACTTATACAGCTGCTACACTGACCATTTCTCATTTCTTGAAATGCATCTTGTTCCCTCCTGCAGTTTTGTTTCTATTTCCTGACTCTCTTCCTCTCTCATTCTTTCTCCATATACATATATTCTTGTCTACCCACTCAGAGAATTATTATTACACATCCAGCAGATCTAAGCTCAAACCTTTCTTATCAAGAAAGCTTTTCCTACCATCTTCTCCCTCCATAACTCCACATATCCAAATTAGGTATCTCTGTTATAATTCTCCTATAAATCATGTTCCTTTTTCTCATAGCACTTATTTGGTTTGCCATTAAATGCCACTTACTTAAAAGGTTACTTAATTATTATTAATATTTTAAGCTCTGCAATATTGAGACCATGCCTATTTTTGCTCCATATGTTTTGCCCAAATACAGTGCCCAGAGCAATTAATATTTATTCAATGAATGTATTATATAGCTTTGTATCGAGTAGATTGTAACTTGGTGTTATGGTGCCCCTATGACTTCCTTTTTGCATTACCCTCACTAATGTCACCCTACCCCCATCCCCACAGTGACAACTCCACACAGCACACATGGTTATCTCAAGCTCTCAGAACAAATAAAGAAGACAACACTGCTCAATCATGTGATTAAGGACCCAAAATAATAATAAAATTGTAGCAGGCAAATACATGGGCCACCGCATACAAAAAAGATGGTTACATCAGTACTTGCTGATCTCTATACACTCTTTTATCACTCACACGTGTACAGATTATCATATTTTTGTAAATAAGTAAATGTTTATATATATATATGGAAATGTATATATGTATTGGAAGTACATGTACATATTGGAAAAGGAGTCATGATCATATATGCAATCATTACTCAAACCCTCCTCTTCTTTAATTACATGTTGACTCCAGACTCAGCTCCATGAGAACTGTGAAGTCTGCCAACTTTTTTCTTAATGAGTTCTTCCACTCTCCTTTTCAACCACCATTGCCCCTACTCTCATTCTTTTCTCATGATGTATCAGGATACCCTGTGGTTCTTTAGATACCCAGTTTCACCTCTTCCACCTCCCGTCTTGCGCCTCCTTCACCTTATTTCCCCTGCTGTTGCATGTGAAGGATATTATCAGGTGATTTGTAAATACCACAAATTGTTATCCCTCCTGAGGAGGAAAAAAACCCCTCTTCTGGTAGCCTTACATTTACATAAAGTAGACTGGCAGATGATAATTTTGGCGGCAAGAAATATTATACGTGTCTCTTATCCAAAGAATGTAGGTATCCTCTAGCAACCAAAGACAACCCAGATCTTTTCCCAGTGGTGCTGTTCTTAGCTAGTATTAAAAAAAAAAAAAAAAAAAAGTCAGTGCAATATGTAAGGAAATGTATCCTTTTAGAGCTATTCGAATATTTTAAAAGAAAGAACCACACCCTGAAAACTAAACATTATAGTGCTTCCTTATAGCTTTTCTCCATGCCTTTGGAAACTTCCCAACTATTTTCATATGTGCTTAGTAGTACTCCTCCACCCCCTTGATTGATGTGGTTTGAATGCTGTAGTTCCCTTGTCATCCTAAGTTACTTTCCAAAATGGTCTGTTTCCTCTCAAACTTCAGGCATTTAAACTCACACTCTGACAACAGCCAAGGCAGTTCTTATGAAGATCAAATTAACTTACCATCAAGGACATGTAAAAAAAATTTTCTGGATCCTAGACAGTGTTCTTAGATATTCCTGGACGTGACTGAAGCTCTAAAACATGTTCTAACTATAATCACTACAAAAAACAAATTATACTTATTTAAAATTAAAGAGGACTGATTTTTAAATGTCCACTTTTCCTCTATAAAATCATTTAAGCTTCACAGTGATTACATGCATCAAACAAAGAGAGGATGTGAAGAAATTCTCCCCGGCCCCTGTATAACAGAAGAATTAGTCTCTTATTCCATCTTTGATGATCTGTGTAGTTCAGGAAAAGAGCCTTATTTTGGCCTGAATTACTTGGGCAATGCCTCAGCTGTGGACATCCTTAATCAAGTGGGATGGGTGCCTTTGTAGCCGCAAACCTCAGTGTTTCTGACGTTCTCATCAAATTTTTCAATTAAAATTTAGAGATAAAGTTTCCATTCTGTACAAAAGATACCAGAAAAAAAGAAAATGTATTCACAAAATCTATGCCTTATAAAGATGCAACAGAAGTTTGTAGAACTGTCAGTTATATTGACCTCTGTCTCCACCCATCACCCACCCTTGACCACACCTGCTAAACATAGTCCTCCATTTGCAGCGTGGCCTCAGGAGATGGGGATATCAGCTCCCTGTTGCTTAAATAAGATACCAGGATATAAATGCTTGACTCCAAAGTTCTTAACATTCACAAAGGATACCATGTTCTGTTGTCTTTACCTCATGTTAGTATCTCTAGAATTCCTCCACTTAACATCTCCACTGGCTCTACTTGACTCCACAGCCAGCTCTTGCTAGATTAAGGGAGAACCTCTGCCCGATTTCTTCAGCCGCACCTCTTAATAGTTAGATTTTTCTACCTTGTCCCTCTCACACCCGATACTTCAACAAAGCTAATATATTGACAGGTCCCAGTATATATCATGCTCACTTTTACCCCTGGACGTTGTGCACTCTGCTTCTTTTGTTTGGATGTTTTTCCTGCCTTAACTACTTCTTGTCTTCTATTTTTCCTTCAGGGCTGAGCTCAGTAATTAGCCTTCCTGACTTTTTCCACCACCACAAGTCTGAAGGGTATCCCTCCTCTGTGTCCTTTCATCCAAAAGAAATTTACGACAAACAAAATTAAACTGATGTTTTAACTAATATAGTTTTATTATGATAAAAAATATATTTTCCATCAGACTTCACAAATTACTGAAAAATAATGTGCATTTCCTTTTCGGCTACACTCTTGCACCTCAGAAGCTAGGGATGCCGAGATTAGGTCAAAGGAGTGAAGCGGCTAATGCCACAGCACTTTACTAGGGTAATTCAGTGGACAGATTCTGATGGCCTGCCTCACACCAGATTCTTGAAGCTTCTTGACATACAGACTTGTTCATAAAAAGTACAGGTCTCTATAATTTGGCATCCTTTCCTTCTCAATTTTATAATCCACAAGAGAATGTGATGATTAAACTCATTAGAGTTGAAGCATTTCCTTCTCTCTGTAAACACCTATCTCTACTATTGTTTTCCTCTCAACCGAAAAGCCTCAGAACTGTGTTATGTTCTATAATTACAACGTAGCTTCAATATATATGGCTCAGTACAGAACATTTTTTCCTTTATGTGTTTTTCTGTCATTACCTAAAATTGCAGTCATTTAAAAATTTTGTGGATGAAAGCAGAGACAAATGAG
This sequence comes from Monodon monoceros, assembly GCF_005190385.1. Taxonomy (NCBI): domain Eukaryota; kingdom Metazoa; phylum Chordata; class Mammalia; order Artiodactyla; family Monodontidae; genus Monodon; species Monodon monoceros. The sequence continues at coordinate 107,041,975 of NW_021703768.1, read as the reverse complement.
TTTAAAAGATTTGAATTCTTTCACCAAAAAGGAAAAGTAATTTGCTTTTCAAAATCCCCACATGAGAAGGGTATAAATAAGGTCTAAAAGTAGTCAAAGTTGGGTCTCATACCCACAGACACTGCCCAAGCTGTGTTGTCTTCCAATCTTAGTGACTCTAAAGGGTCCTTCCAGTCTCTCTGCTTTACCTTAGGAAAGTACACTAGCTCACTCAGATTCACTGTAAAAGATGGACCCAGCTTTAAATAGGGTCCTTCTTCCATTTGCATCTGGAGGAGGGGCTTAACTGGGAGTAGTAAGTCTTAGGAGAAGCAAATATGGGGAGGGAGAGACTTCAAGACCCTCAAACTTTAATTGTCTCTGCATGAGGCATGCTCTATCCCAGAGGAGTAGAAGAGTTAGTTTAGAAACTATTCTGTCCACTATTAGATGATGTGAGTTAATATTCTATATTAGTCAAATATTTAAGTCAATAAAGTTGATACTTATAATAGTATTTAATCATTAAATCATCACTGATTACTTTTAATATGTCTTTGGTTATGAAGGTACTTTAGTGTTTTACAGGACCTCAAGATTCCCATTAAAGGAAAATTCTTGTTGATGTGAATTAAATATATTTTTATTATCTAACTCAAAAATTAAAAGAGCCGATTACTTAATAATTCTGCTAAAGATATGGATTATTTTTTGCCTTTTTTATACTCCCTCTTAACAGCTGCTGGAGAGCAATGGTGTTGTTTTGTATTTGTGTGCCCATACTCTCAGACCAGATGAATAGACTCCATTGATCTTGGATGTGTAGATGAATGTTTTTCATAAATTTGAGGAGTTTCCAATCAATATTTCTTCTGCTCCTCTCTGTCCTCTCCTTCTGGTACTCCCATTTTACAAATATTGATGCACTTAACGGTGTCCCACATTTCTCTGAGGTTCTGTTCATTTCTCTTCATTTCTTTTTCTCCCTGTTCTTCAGGTTGCATAATGTCTAAAGATTATATTCAAGTTCATTCTGCCAGTTAAAATCTACTGTTGAACCCTCTAGTGAATTTTTTATTTCAGTTATTTTACTTTACAGTAAAAACCAGAATTTCCATTTGGTCCCTTTTAATGATATCTTTATTGAAAAATTTTGAAATTTATTGAAAATGTCATTAATTTTAATAATCTCTTTATATTCTCTATTTCATGAGACACTGTCAACACTTCTCCCTTTGTTTCTTTAAGCATGGTTTTGTTTGGTTCTTTGAACATATTTATAATGGCAACTTTAAAGTCTTTATTAAATCTAATATTTAATATTAGATTAAATATTAATTTAAAGACAGGCAGTTTTTGTTGCCTGCTATTTCCCCAGACATGTAGGTTTTCCTTTCTTTGTATGTCTTGCATTCTTTTTTTTCCCTTTGGAAACTAGACATTTTAGGTAATATAGCAAGACTAGGTATTGGTTCTCTGGCCCTTCACAACATGGTTTGCTATTGCTCTTTGCTTATTTGTTTAGTGATTGGTTTGATGAGTTTAGTGAAGTCTGTTTTCTCCCCAAATTGTGAAACATCTAACATTGTTCTTAGATGGAGCAGCCTTGAGCATGCACAGTCACTCTGGGATGGCAGTGATTTTGGCAGGGCTCTCTTTGTTTCTCTCCCTGGCCACAACCAGCTGTTAAGCCCCACTGATTGCCAGCTGACTGCTCTATTGCTTTCAACAATGCTCTGGGGCATAAATTGCTCCACAGGCTGATCTAATTAAATTCAGGATCTGTTGTTAGTGATAGTTTTTGAGGTCAGTGTTTCGGAGTTGTTCGACCCCAGAAAGGCTCTTCTTTTTTTTTAATTTTTTAATTTAATTTATTTTTTATACAGCAGGTTCTTATTAGTCATCAATTATATACACATCAGTGTATACATGTCAATCCCAATCGCCCACTTCAGCACACCACCATCCCCAGCCCCCATGGCTTTCCGCCCTTGGTGTACATATATTTGTTCTCTACATCTGTGTCTCAACTTCTGCCCTGCAAACCGGTTCATGTGTACCTTTTTTCTAGGTTCTACATACATGCGTTAATGTACGATATTTGTTTTCTCTTTCTGACTTACTTCACTCTGTATGAAAGTCTCTAGATCCATCCACATCTCAACAAATGACTCAATTCCATCCCCTTTTATGGCTGAGTAATGTTCCATTGTATATATGTACCACAACTTCTTTATACATTTGTCTGTCGATGGGCATTGACGCTGCTTCCATGTCCTGGCTATTGTAAATAGTGCTGCAATGAACATTGGGGTGCATGTGTCTTTTTGAATTATGGCGTTCTCTGGGTATATGCCCAGTAGTGGGATTGCTGGATCATATGGTAATTCTATTTTTAATTTTTTTAAGGAACCTCCATACTGTTCTCCATAGTGGCTGTATCAATTTACATTCCCACCAACAGTGCAAGACGGTTCCCTTTTCTCCACACCCTCTCCAGCATTTGTTGTTTGTAGATGTTCTGATGATGCCCATTCTCACTGGTGTGAGGTGATACCTCATTGTAGTTTTGATTTGCATTTCTCTAATAATTAGTGATGTTGAGCAGCTTTTCATGTGCTTCTTGGCCATTTGTATGTCTTTTTTGGAGAAATGTCTATTTAGGTCTTCTGCCCATTTTTGCATTGGGTTGTTTGTTTCTTTAATATTGAGCTGCATGAGCTGTTGATATATTTTGGAGATTAATCCTTTGTCCATTGATTCATTTGCAAATATTTTCTCCCATTCTGAGGGTTGTCTTGTTTATGGTTTCCTTTGCTGTGCAAAAGCCTTGAAGTTTCATTAGGTCCCATTTGTTTATTTTTGTGTTTTTTTTCCAGTACGCAGGCCTCTCACTGTTGTGGCCTCTCCCACTGCGGAGCACAGACTCTGGATGCACAGGCTCAGCAGCCATGGCTCACGGGCCTAGCCGCTCCGCAGCATGTGGGATCTTCCCGGACCGGGGCATGAACCCGTGTCTCCTGCATCGGCAGGCGGACTCTCAAGGAAGACCCTATTTTTGTTTTTATTTCCATTACTCTAGGAGGTTGATCAAAAAAGATCTTGCTTTGCTTTATGTCAAAAAGTGTTCTTCCTATGTTTTCCTCTAAGAGCTTTAGAGTGTCCAGTCTTACATTTAGGTCTGTAATCCATTTTGAGTTTATTTTTGTGTATGGTGTTAGGGAGTGTTCTACTTTCATTCTTTTACATGTAGCTGTCCAGTTTTCCCAGCACTGCTTATTGAAGAGACTGTCTTTTCTCCATTGTATATCCTTGCCTCTTTTGTCATAGATTAGTTGACCATAGGTGTGTGGGTTTATCTCTGGGCTTTCTATCTTGTTCCATTGATCTATATTTCTGTTTTTGTCTCAGTACCATATTGTCTTCATTACTGTAGCTTTCTAGTATAGTCTGAAGTTGGGGAGTCTGATTCCTCCAGCTCCATTTTTTTCCCTCAAGACTGCTTTGGATATTCGGGGTCTTTTGCATTTCCATACAAATTTTAAGATATTTTGGTTCTAGTTCCGTAAAAAATGCCATTGGTAATTTGATGGGGATTGCATTGAATCTGTAGATTACTTTGGGTAGTATGGTCATTTTCACAATATTGATTCTTCCAATCCAAGAATATGGTATATCTCTCCATCTGTTGGTATCATCTTTCATTTTTTTCATCAGTGTCTTATAGTTTTCTGCATACAGGTCTTTTGTCTCCCTAGGTAGGTTTATTCCTAGGTATTTTATTCTTTTTGTTGCAGTGGTAAATGGGAGTGTTTCCTTAATTTCTCTTTCACATATTTCACCATTACTGTATAGGAATACAAGAGATTTCTGTGTGTTATTTTGTATCCTGCAACTTTACCAAATTCATTGATTAGCTCTAGTAGTTTTCTGGTGGCATCTTTAGGATTCTCTATGTATAGTATCATGTCATCTGCAAACAGTGACAGTTTTACTTCTTCTTTTCCAATTTGTATTCCTTTTATTTCTTTTTCTTCTCTGATTGATGTGGCTAGGACTTCCAAAATTATGTTGAATAACAGTGGTGAGAGTGTACATCCTTTCCTTGTTCCTGATCTTAGAGGAAATGCTTTCAGTTTTTCACCATTGAGAATGATGTTAGCTGTGGGTTTGTCGTATATGGCCTTTATTATGTTGAGATAGGTTCCCTCTATGCCCACTTTCTAGAGAGTTTTTATCATAAATGCATGTTGAATTTTGTCAAAAGCTTTTTCTGCATCTATTGAGATGATCATATGGTTTTTATTTTTCAATTTGTTAATATGGTGTATCACATCGATTGATTTGAGTATATTGAAGAATCCTTGCATCCCTGGGATAAATCTCACTTGATCATGGTATATGATCCTTTTAATGTGTTGTTGGATTCTGTTTGCTAGTATTTTGTTGAGTATATTTGCATCTATATTCATCAGTGATACTGGTCTGTAATTTTCTTTCTTTGTACTATCTTTTTCTGGTTTTGGTATCAGGGTGATGGTGGCCTCCTAGAATGAGTTCAGGAGTGTTCCTTCCTCTGCAATTTTTTAGGAAGAGTTTGAGAAGGATGGGTGTTAGCTCTTCTCTAAATGTTTGATAGAATTCACCTGTGAATCTATCTGGTCCTCGCTTTTGTTGGTTGGACGATTTTTAATCACAGTTTCAATTTCATTACTTGTGATTGGTCTGTTCATATTTTTTATTTCTTCCTGGTTCAGTCTTGGAAGGTTATACCTTTCTAAGAATTTTGTCCATTTCTTCCAGGTGGTCCATTTTATTGGCATAGCGTTGCTTGTAGTAGTCTCTTAGGATGCTTTGTATTTGTGTGGTGTCTGTTGTAACTTCTCCTTTTTCATTTCTAATTTTATTGATTTGAGTCCTCTCCCTCTTTTTCTTGATGAGTCTGGCTAATGGTTTATCAATTTTGTTTATCTTCTCAAAGAACCAGCTGTTAGTTTTATTGATTTTTGCTATTGTTATCTTTGTTTCTATTTCATTTATTTCTGCTCTGATCTTTATGATTTATTTCGTCCTGCTATCTTTGGGTTTTGTTTGTTCTTCTTTCTCTAATTCCTTTAGGTGTAAAGTTAGATTGTTTATTTGAGATTTTTCTTGTTTCTTGAGGTAGGCTTGTATAGCTATAAACTTCCCTCTTAGAACTGCTTTTGCTGCATCCCATAGGTTTTGGATAGTTGTGTTTTCATTGTCATTTGTCTCTAGGTATTTTTTGATTTCCTGTTTGATTTCTTCAGTGATCTCTTGGTTATTTAGTAAAGTATTGTTTAGCCTGCATGTTTTTTTCTTTTTTTATGTTTTTTCCCCTGTAATTGATTTCTAATCTCACAGCATTGTGGTCAGAAAAGATGCTTGACATGATTTCAATTTTGTTAAATTTACTGAGGCTTCATTTGTGACCCAAGATGTGGTCTATCCTGGAGAATGTTCTGTGCACACTTGAGAAGAAAGTGTAATCTGCTATTTTTGGATGGAATGTCCTATAAATATCAATTGAATCTATCTGGTCTATTTTGTCATTTAAAGCTTCTGTTTCCTTATTTATTTTCATTTTGGATGATCTGTCCATTGGTGTAAGTGAGGTGTTACAATCCACCACTATTATTGTGTTACTGTCGATTTCCTCTTTTATAGCTCTTAGCAGTTGCCTTATGCATTGAGGTGCTCCTCTGTTGGGTGCATATATATTTATAATTGTTATATCTTCTTGTTGGATTGATCCCTTGATCATTATGTAGTGTCCTTCCTTGTCTCTTGTAACATTCTTTATTTAAAGTCTATTTTATCTGATATGAGTATTGCTACTCCAGCTTTCTTTTGATTTCCATTTGCATGGAATATCTTTTTCCATCCCCTCACTTTCAGTCTATATGTGTCCCTAGGTCTGAAGTGGGTCTCTTGTAGACAGCATATATATCGGTCTTGTTTTTGTACCCATTCAGTGAGTGTGTCTATTGGTTGGAGCATTTAATCCATTCACGTTTAATGTAATTATCCATATGTATGTTCCTATGAGCATTTTCTTAATTGTTTTGGGTTTGTTTTAGTAGGTAGGTCCTTTTCTTCTCTTGTGTTTCCCACTTAGAGAAGTTCCTTTAGCATTTGTTGTAGAGCTGCTTTGGTGGTGCTGAATTCTCTTAGCCTTTGCTTGTCTGTAAAGCTTTTGATTTCTCCATCGAATCTGAATGAGATCCTTGCTGGGTAGAGTAATCTTGGTTGTAGGTTCTTCCCTTTCATCACTTTAAGTATATCATGCCACTCCCTTCTGGCTTGTAGAGTTTCTGCTGAGAAATCAGCTGTTAACCTTATGGGAGTTCCCTTGAATGTTAGTTGTCGTTTTTCCCTTGGTGCTTTCAACAATTTTTCTTTGTCTTTAATTTTTGCCAATTTGATTACTATGTGTCTTGTCATGTTTCCTCTTGGGTTTATCCTGTACGTGACTTGCTGTGCTTCCTGGACTTGGGTGGCTATTTCCTTTCCCATGTTAAGGAAGTTTTCAACTATAATCTCTTCAAATATTTTCTCGGGTCCTTTCTCTCTCTCTTCTCCTTCTGGGACCCCTATAATGCGAATGTTGCTACATTTAATGTTGTCCCAGGGGTCTCTTAGGCTGTCTTCATTTCTTTTCATTCTTTTTTCTTTATTCTGTTCTGCAGCAGTGAATTCCACCATTCTGTCTTCCAGGTCATTTATCCATTCTTCTGCCTCAGTTATTCTGCTATTGATTCCTTCCAGTATAGTTTTCATTTCAGTTATTGTATTGTTCATCTCTGTTTGTTTGATCTTTAATTCTTCTAGGTCTTTGTTAAACATATTTTGCATCTTCTCGATCTTTGCCTCCCTTCTTTTTCCGAGGTCCAGGATCATCGTCACTATCATTATTCTGAATTCTTTTTCTGGAAGGTTGCCTATCTCCACTTCATTTAGTTGTTTTCCTGGGGTTTTATCCTGTTCATTCAGCTGGTACATAGCCCTCTGCCTTTTCATCTAGTCTATCTTTCTGTGAATGTGGTTTTTGTTCCACAGGCTGCAGGATTGTAGTTCTTCTTGCTTCTGCTGTCTGCCCTCAGGTGTATGAGGCTCTCTAAGAGGCTTGAGCACGTTTTTGGATAGGACAGACTGGTAGTGGGTAGAGCTGACTGTTGCTCTGGTGGGCAGAGCTCAGTAAAACTTTAATCTGCTTGACTGTTGATGGGTGGGGCTGTTCCCTCCCTGTTGGTTTTTTGACCTGAGTCAACCCAACACTGGAGCCTACCTGGGCTCTTTGGTGGGGCTAATGACAGACTCTGGGAGGGCTCATGCCAACGAGTACTTCCAAGAACTTCTGCTGCCAGTGTCCTTGTCCCCGTGGTGAGCCACAGCCACCCCCACCTCTGCAGGAGACCCTCCAACACTAGCAGGTAGGTCTGTTTCAGTTTCCCCTGGGGTCACTGCTCCTTCCCCTGGGTCCCGATGCGCACATTACTTTGTGTGTGCCCTCCAAGAGTGGAGTCTCTTTTTCCCCCAATCCTGTCGAAGTCCTGCAAGCAAATCCTACTAGGCTTCAAAGTCTGATTCTCTAGGAATTCCTCCTCCCGTTGCTGGACCCCCAGGTTGAGAAGTGTGACATGGGGCTCAGAACCTTTACTCCAGTGGGTGGACTTCTGTGGTATAAGTGTTATCCAGTCTGTGAGTCACCCACCCAGCAGTTATGGGATTTGATTTTATTGTGATTGCGCCCCTCCTACCATCTCATTGTGGCTTCTCCTTTGTCTTTGGATGTGGGATATCTTTTTTTTTGAGTTCCAGTGTCTTCCTGTCAATGATTGTCCAGCAGCTAGTTGTGATTCTGGTGTTCTCACAACAGGGAGTGACAGCACGTCCTTCTACTCTGCCATCTTGGTTCCTCTCCCTCAGAAAGGCTCTTCTTAATTGTCCTTTTTACTGCTCTTCTCTGGTAAACTAGCTGGCTTATGGTTTAGCTTACATCTCTAATGGAATCTATACATCTACACTTAATTGCTTTTCACTACAACCTCCATTGTTTTTGAGAGTGCCCTTAAGCTTGAACTTCCCCAGACTCTGTTCAGTTGCTATCTTTTTGACCTGCCTTTATCCTTGGGCAAAATCTCTGATCTCCTCTGAATCTCAAAGTGGAGAAAGTAACACACTACTTTTCTCTCAGTGACACCCGTGCTTCAAGATCTGGGGCACTTAGCAGTGAGGCAGAAGTTGCAGACAGTAGGGTTCAGTCTCAGTTTGCCAATTTTGACATGGAACCTCTGTCTCATGAACAGGCCAAGTGTGATAGGGCTTCAGTATTCACTACATCCAAGGTGGAGCTCCTGTCCCATGAGAAGAGGCTAGATGGAAGAAGAGAGCCCCCAACTCTTGGCAATACTTAGCCAGAACTTAGCGTTTACAACATGTAGCTGGGAGCAGGATGAGAAATACTGACATCCTGCCCTTCTGGGAAGATACCATAGCCTCTGACTGGGAGCTGCAGGAAGAGAAAACCCTGCGTTCTTGGCTGCACCCATCTGAAGTACAGTTTCCATTACGCTGAGCTGAAGAGGGGGGATGGGGGGAGCAGGTTGTGGTTCAAATGTCACACATTTTTGCTCTTTTCACCAAATTTTCAGAAGGCTTTCTTGAGTGTTTCTTTACTTGCTGTATGCCTTTAGGACTATTTCGAGAAACTTCAAATAATTTGGGTTTTTAAAAATAATTTTCACCAGTTTTGCTGGGGAATGGGTCCATGGAGCTCCTCACATTGCCATGTCATGCATTCATTATTAGTGAATGAGCATATCTGAACCAGATGATTGGACTCGCGACACCAAGGACCTGCAGCTCTTATTTGGAAGGGCAGATGCCAAACTACTACATCAAGAATTTTCATGAAGTAAAGAGATCTTGGTCTATTCCAATGGGTTACAAAAAGCTGTAGTAAATGGTTACCATGAGAAAGTGAAGATAAGGGGATAATTATTAGAGAAAATGAAAAGGCCAGAGAGAAAAAGAGGAGCTGTGTCTGAGGGACCACGTAGCTTCATTGATACCAATTCTATTTATTGTGAGGTCAGGTACTACTCTACTTATCATCTTGGAGCCTTGAGATCCCTGTTATCCTATTATATTCATACAACTACCTTAGCAATCAAATAAGACTAAAGAAAACAAGAATTCTCTAATAATGAAGCCTTAGGTTTTATTTTCTCTGCTCTCTTGCTTATCTGTCTCAGCAATACATTGGCATACAATAAAAGCCCAAACATCCTAAGGGTAAGATAATTAGGGAATGTCTGTTTGGGGAAAATTGCAGTTCAAATAGCCTGGAAAAATTTTTGATATAAAACACCTAGAAATACTGGATAAAATGTGTGACAAATAGTTGTTTTTTATTGTGGCAACACATATGTGTCTGTGTGTGTGTGTATATATACATATATATAAAACATAGCGGGAGTTGGGAAGATGGCGGAAGAGTAAGACGCGGAGATCGCCTTCCTCCCCACGGATACACCAGAAATACACGTGGAACAACTCCTACAGAACACCTACTGAAGGCTGGCAGAAGACCTCAGACCTCCCAAAAGGCAAGAAACTCCCCACGTACCTGGGTAGGGCAAAAGAAAAAAAGAAAAAACAGAGACAAAAGAATAAGGACAGAACCTGCACCAGTGGGAGGGAGCTGTGAAGGAGGAAAAGTTTCCACACACTAGGAAGCCCCTCCACGGGCGGAGACTGCGGGAGGCGGAGGGGGGAGCTTCGGTACCGCGGAGGAGAGCACAGCAACAGGGTGCGGAGGGCAAGGCGGGGAGATTCCCGCACAGAGGATCGGTGCCGACCGGCACTCACCAGCCCGAGAGGCTTGTCTGCTCACCCGCCGGGGCGGGCGGGGCTGCGAGCTGGGGCTCGGGTTTCGGTTTTGGACTGAGCGCAGGGAGAGGACTGGGGTTGGCGGCTTGAACATAGCCTGAAGGGGTTAGTGCACCACGACTAGCCGGGAGGGAGTTCGGGGAAAAGCCTGCACCTGCCGAAGAGGCAAGAGACTTTTTCTTCCCTCTTTGTTTCCTGGTGCGCGAGGAGAGGGGTTTAAGAGCGCTGCTTAAAGGAACTCCAGAGACGGGCGCGAGCCGCGGCTAAAAGCGCGAACCCCAGAGACGGGCGCGAGCCGCGGCTAAAAGCGCGAACCCCAGAGACGGGCGCGAGCCGCGGCTGAAAGCGCGGACCCCAGAGACGGGCGGGAGACGCTGGGGCTGCTGCTGCCGCCACCAAGGGGCCTGTGTGCGAGCACAGGTCACTCTCCACACCCCTCTTCCGCGGAGCCTGTGCAGCCCGCCACTGCCAGGTTCCCGGGAACCAGGGACAACTTCACCGGGAGAACGCACGGCGGACCTCAGGCTGGTGCAACGTCACGCCGGCCTCTGCCGCAACGTCACGCCGCCTCTGACGCCGCAGGCCCGCCCCGCACGCAGTACCCCTCCTTCCGCCCCCCACCCCCGGCCTGAGTGAGCCAGAGCCCCCGAATCAGCGGCTCCTTTAACCCTGTCCTGTCTGAGCAAAAAACAGACGCCCTCCAGCGACCTACACGCAGAGGCAGGGCCAAATCCAAAGCTGAGCTCCTGTGAGCTGTGAGAACAAAGAAGAGAAAGGGAAATCTCTCCCAGCAGCCTCAGAAGCAGCGGATTAAAGCTCCACAATCAACTTGATATACCCTGCATCTATGGAATACCTGAATAGACAAGGAATGATCCCAAATTGAAGAGGTGGAATTTAGGAGCGAGATCTATGATGTTTTTCCCTTTTCCTCTTTTTGTGAATGTGTACGTGTATGCTTCTGTGTGAGATCTTGTCTGTATACTCTTGCTTCCACCATTTGCCCTAGGGCTCTATCCGTCCATGGTTTTTAAAAAAAATTTTTTTTCTCAATAATTAATTTTATTTGTAATAACTTTATTATACTTTACCTTCGTTCTTTCTTTCTTTCTTTCTTTCCTTCCCTCCTTTAGACAACGAATCACCCCAAATTGAGGAGGTGGTCTCTGAGAGCAAGATTTATGATTTTTCCCCCTTTACCTCTTTTTGTGAAGGTGTATGTGTATGCTTCTGTGTAAGATTTTCTCTGTATAGCTTTGCTTCCAACATTTGTCCTAAGGTTCTATCCGTCCCTTTTTTTTTTTTTCTAAATATTTTTTAATTCAATAACTATATTATACTTTATTTTATTTTTACTGTATCTTCTTTCTTTCTGTCTTTTTTCCTTCTTTCCCTCCTTCCTTCCTTCCTCCCTCCCTCCCTCCTGTCTTTCCTTCTTTGCTTCTTTCTTCCTTCCTTCCTTTCCTCCTTTCCTTCTTTCTTTCCTCATACTTCTACTAATTCTCTCTACTTTTTCTCCCTTTTATTCTGAGCCGTGTGGATGAAAGGCTCTTGGTGCTCCAGCCAGGAGTCAGGGCTCTGCCTCTGAGGTAGGAGAGCCAACTTCAGGACACTGGTCAACAAGAGACCTCCCAGCTCCACATAATATTAAACGGCGGAAATCCCCCAGTGACCTCCATCTTAACACCAGCACCCAGCTTCACTCAACGACCAGCAATCCACAGTGCTAGACAACCTATGCCAAACAACTAGCAAAACAGGAACACAACCCCACCCATTAGCAGAGAGGCTGCCTAAAATCATAATAAGGCCACAGACACCCCAAAACACACCACCAGACGTGAACCTGCCCACTAAAGAGACAAGATCCAGCCTCATCCACCACAACACAGGCACTAGTCCCCTCCACCAGGAAGCCTACACAACCCACTGAAACAACCTTAGCCACTGGAGACAGACATCAAAAACAACGGGAACTACGAACGTGCAGCCTGCAAAAAGGAGACCCCAAACACAGTAAGATAAGCAAAATGAGAAGACAGAAAAACACACAGCAGATGAAGGAGCAAGATAAAAATGCACCAGACCTAACAAATGAAGAGGAAATAGGCAGTCTACCTGAAAAAGAATTCAGAATAATGATAGTAAGGATGATCCGAAATCTTGGAAGTAGAATGGACAAAATGCAAGAAACAGTTAACAAGGACCTAGAAGAAATAAAGATGAAACAAGCAACGAACAACGCAATAAATGAAATTAAAAATACTCTAGATGGGATCAATAACAGAATAACTGAGACAGAAGAACGGATAAGTGACCTGGAAGATAAAATAGTGGAAATAACTACTGCAGAGCAGAATAAAGAAAAAAGAATGAAAAGAACTGACGACAGTCTCAGAGACCTCTGGGACAACATTAAACGCACCAACATTCGAATTATAGGGGTTCCAGAAGAAGAAGAGAAAAAGAAAGGGACTGAGAAAATATTTGAAGAGATTATAGTTGAAAATTTCCCTAATATGGGAAAGGAAATAGTTAATCAAGTCCAGGAAGCACAGAGAGTTCCATACAGGATAAATACAAGGAGAAATACGCCAAGACACATATTAATCAAACTGTCAAAAATTAAATACAAAGAAAGCATATTAAAAGCAGCAAGGGAAAAACAACAAATAACACACAAGGGAATCCCCATAAGGTTAACAGCTGATCTCTCAGCAGAAACCCTACAAGCCAGAAGGGAGTGGCAGGACATATTTAAAGTGATGAAGGAGAAAAACCTGCAACCAAGACTACTCTACCCAGCAAGGATCTCATTCAGATTTGATGGAGAAATTAAAACCTTTACAGACAAGCAAAAGCTGAGAGAGTTCAGCACCACCAAACCAGCTTTACAACAAATGCTAAAGGAACTTCTCTAGACAAGGAACACAAGAGAAGGAAAAGACCTATAATAACGAACCCAAAACAATATAGAAAATGGGAATAGGAACATACGTATCGATAATTACCTTAAATGTAAATGGACTAAATGCTCCCACCAAAAGACACAGATTGGCTGAATGGATACAAAAACAAGACCCTTATATATGCTGTCTACAAGAGACCCACTTCAGACCTAGAGACACATACAGACTGAAAATAAAGGGATGGAAAAAGATATTCCATGCAAATGGAAACCAAAAGAAAGCTGGAGTAGCAATTCTCATATCAGACAAAATAGACTTTAAAATAAGGACTATTACAAGAGACAAAGAAGGACACTACATAATGATCAAGGGATCGATCCAAGAAGAAGATATAACAATTGTAAATATTTATGCACCCAACATAGGAGCACCTCAATACATAAGGCAAATACTAACAGCCATAAAAGGGGAAATCGACAGTAACACATACATAGTAGGGGACTTTAACACCCCACTTTCACCCATGGACAGATCATCCAAAATGAAAATAAATAAGGAAACACAAGCTTTAAATGATACATTAAACAAGATGGACTTAATTGATATTTATAGGACATTCCATCCAAAAACAACAGAATACACATTTTTCTCAAGTGCTCATGGAACATTCTCCAGGATAGATCATATCTTGGGTCACAAATCAAGCCTTGGTAAATTTAAGAAAATTGAAATTGTATCAAGTATCTTTTCTGACCACAACGCCATGAGACTAGATATCAATTACAGGAAAAGATCTGTAAAAAATACAAACACATGGAGGCTAAACAATACACTACTTAATAATGAAGTGATCATTGAAGAAATCAAAGAGGAAATTAAAAAATACCTAGAAAGAAATGACAATGGAGACACGACGACCCAAAACCTACGGGATGCAGCAAAAGCAGTTCTAAGGGGGAAGTTTATAGCAATACAAGCCCACCTTAAGAAGCAGGAAACATCTCGAATAAACAACCTAAACTTGCACCTCAAGCAATTAGAGAAAGAAGAACAAAAAAACCCCAAAGCTAGCAGAAGGAAAGCAATTGTAAATATCAGATCAGAAATAAGTGAAAAAGAAATGAAGGAAACGATAGCAAAGATCTATAAAACTAAAAGCTGGTTCTTTAAGAAGATAAACAAAATAGATAAACCACTAGCCAGACTCATCAAGAAAAAAAGGGAGAAGACTCAAATCAATAGAATTAGAAATGAAAAAGGAGAAGTTACAACAGACACTGCAGAAATAAAAAAAATCATGAGAGATTACTACAAGCAACTCTATGCCAATAAAATGGACAATCTGGAAGAAATGGACAAATTCTTAGAAATGCACAAACTGCCAAGACTGAATCAGGAAGAAATAGAAAATATGAACAGACCAATCACAAGCACTGAAATTGAAACTGTGATTAAAAATCTTCCAACAAACAAAAGCCCAGGACCAGATGGCTTCACAGGTGAATTCTATCAAACGTTTAGAGAAGAGCTAACACCTATCCTTCTCAAACTCTTCCAAAATATAGCAGAGGGAGGAACACTCCCAAATTCCTTCTACGAGGCCACCATCACCCTGATACCAAAACCAGAGAAGGATGTCACAAAGAAAGAAAACTACAGGCCAATATCACTGATGAACATAGATGCAAAAATCCTCAACAAAATACTAGCAAACAGAATCCAACAGCACATTAAAAGGATCATACACCATGA